>NC_061105.1:37870-56409 GCF_015104395.2 Macrobrachium nipponense | reverse complement strand
GATGGACTAAAAGAATAATAGAATTAATCCCTAGAGATTGCAAACGAACCAGGGGAAGGAGAAGAAGACGATGGATTGACGAGCTAAGAAAATTTGTGAGTATAAACTGGCATAGGAACACCATAAACAGAAGGGATTGGAAGGACTTATCTGAGGCCTTTGTCCTGCAGTGAACTAGCAACGCCTGATGATGATGATGATGATGACGATTTTTGTGGTGCGGTGACAAGGCAATATATTCGTTGATTTTGGAGGGTCTGACGAGTCATTTTAGCCTTAAATGAATGACACAGCACTGGCAATCACACAAATCATTGTGAAATATTCAGGTTTATCTTTTATTTATGCTACACAAAATACGGGTCAAGTGACTCTCCAGGTTTGTTTACAAGTGATCGTCATGGAGGCGAGTAAGCACCAGTCTTTAGAATGAGTTATGTCTATGAGGCTTTCTTTAGTCCCCGATAAAGAAATAAACAATTAAATAAATAAATATGTTGATAAATAAATAAACCAATATATAAGTAAATAGATTAACATTACTGACATACATAAAATTACACAGTATGCAACCAATGGGATTTTATTTTCTATAAATATTTGACACAAACCAAAACAACTTTACGAAACTGAGCATATCTAACCAATATTTATGTACAGTCAATATCACTCATTATTTTAGACCACATAATCAATCGTTTGCAGTCGAAAGATGAACTGTTATCAGTTAATCACTTGCATCAGAATGGTATAAAGCTTTTTCACATGGAACAAGCCCACCGCAAGGGGGCCACTGACCTGAAATTTGAAGCTTTCAAAGAATATGGTGCTCATTAGAAAGAAATAGAAGAAGAAGAAGAAGAAGAAATTCGTAAACAGATAAATAGATGAAAAAGTATTACAATGCAAGAAGAATAGTATTAAGGTAATAATGCATTGTATTTTCGCTTGGACCTCGGAAGCTGCAATAAGAAAAAAATCAAATAGTTATATGCTTTATAAAATAGTAAAAAAATAGATGTGGGTTGTAGGAAATAGTAAAAATTAATGGATGTGGGTTATATGACATAGGAACAATTAAATAGATGTGGTTCATATAAAATAGGAAAAATTAAATAGATGTGGGTTATATGAACTATGAAAAAAAATATAAGTAAGTTATATGGAATAGGGAAACATTAAATAGATGTGTGTTACAATTATGAAATAGGAAAAATTATTACATGTGGGTTATATGAAGTATGAAAAAACTGAACAGATGTTGGTTATAAGACATAGGAAAAATGAAATAAATGTGGGTTATATGAAATAGGAAAAATTAAATAGATGTGGGTTATATGAAATAGAAAAAAAAATAGATGTGGTTTATAAGAAAAATAGAAAAAACTAAGTAGATGTGGGATATATGAAATAGGAGAATTTAATATGTCGTGTGTTACATACAGTAGGAAAAATGAAATAGATGTGGGTTATATGAAATGTGAAAAAGTATTAGATAGAGTAATGGATTTAATAAAAAACTGGGAAAAAAATTCAATAGTATGTGGGTTATAAGAAATAGGAAACATTAAATGGTTGTGTGTTAGGATATGAAATAGGACAAATTAAATCGATGTGGGTTATATGAAATGGCAAAAAATAATTAGATGAGGGTTATAAGATAGGACAAATTAAATAGATGCGGCCAGATAAAATAGGAAAAATTAAATAGATGGGCGTTATATGGAATATGAAAATAATTAAATAGATATAGGTTATAAGTATTAATAATAATTATTAAATTCATGCAGGTTCTATTAGGCAGGACAAATAGCTGTAGGTTAACTGACATAGTAAAAAAATAATTTAAATATTTGAAAGAAGTAGCTCATGTAAAAGAAAAAATCAAAATCTAAAAACGTGAAATAGCAAAAAATTAACAACACTTAGGTTACATAAAAAAGCATGACTAATCACTATAATATCAAGCTAGGAAAAAATACTAAGGCCATATAAAAATACTCTAAATAATATTCAGATGCATTTCCTTGATTTGAAACAAAGTTGTGCTTCGGCTTAGTCGTGTAAAGATTAGACTAATTCACTAAATGGCGTCATATGAAAAAGTGAAACTTTTTCTCGAATATTCCATTAAAAACTATAACTGGTGAGTATATAAGTTTACAAAAATATTCTAATCTTTCTTTTTTTATAAAAAAAAAACGACAATATTTTTTTCTTGAATTTTCAATTGAATGAAAACTTATTATGTATATAACACACAAAAATATTCAAATATTTTTTCATATTTTTATTCTACCTCATGTCTTTGAACTATTATGTCTCTCTCCCTCTCTCTCACACAGACACCACACACACACACACATATATACATATATATATTATATATATATATATATATATATATATATATATATATATATATATATATATATATATATATATATATATAATAAAAGGAGCCCATAAAACACCAAATGTAGAGAGAAAAGTACTATATTTCAGAGACTGCTGTCTCTCTCTTCAGGTATATGAATGAGAAAAGTTTACAGAAAAGGTGGTATTTATACCAAGAGATTCGTCCACAAGTAAGCCAATTTAGGTCACCCCCGCTGATAATCTTCCTTTAATCTTCTTAAGCGTTGGTTGAATGAACACTGCGTCGACGATATCTGATATCCAATTCCCTTTTGAGATGTTCATTACCTGCTTCTCTTTTATTAAGGCCGATTCATCATTTGACTCTTGTACCCGGCGGCAGTTCGCTGCTATAAATTACACGTGACAATTCCAGTTTATTCTATGGTTATGTTCATTTATATGGTTGAAAATAGCCGAGTTCTGTTGTCCATACCTAACTGACCGTTTGTGTTTGTATTAATCTCTTGGGGGCAAGTGAATTTACCTGTAAATATCCGATGTAAGATTGGTCACAGTCCTGGCATGGGATCTCATATACCCCAGAGTCTTTGGGAGATGTCTTTTGTTGGACGTTAATCAGGGATTTGGCTAAGGTATTTGGGTAGGTAAAATACAAAAAGGGTTGGATTTTTCCCTAAGGGGTTGTGAGTTACTCTCTTAATCGTCTCCAGGTGGGGAATTTTTATTTTATTGTTGGGTGTGTCTCTGGTCTTGTCTTTTAGGGGATCGGTAGAAAATTACGTTTGCTTTTTGAATTGCTTTCCTCAATTATATGGTCAGGATACTTTAAGATGAAAGTTGCTTGCGAATTAGTTCAAATTCTTTTTCCAGGAAATCTGGGGAACAAATTCGTAAGGCTCTTAAGAATAGGTTGCTAGCTACACCTATCTTGATAGTATTGTCATGATAGCTAAAGTAGTGAATATTATGAAAGTGAGAACGTTGGTTTTCTGTATATGGTAAATTTGTATTCTGTCGTGTCTCTGATTATTAAAACATCAAGAAAAGGAATTTTGTTGTCTGTTTCCCATTCAACTTTAAATTTGATGCTGGGCACTAATGCGTTTAATTTTGAGAGGAATTCATTAAAATTACCCCACTTATTATCCCAAAATGTTAGTATGTCATCCACGTATCTCATCCACAGCATGTTTTTGGGTTTTATTGCATTTATTACTGTAGTTTCAAAGTATTCCATGTACAGATTGGCTAAAATAGGACTTAAAGGACTACCCATACTACACCCGAATTTTTGCTTGTAGAATGATTCCCCGAATGAAAATACGTTATTAGATGCACATAATTCAACTAACTTTATTATTTTGTCAAGTGCCAAAAGGAAATGATCTGAATAGGGAGTGGTAGAAGACTAGACAGGGAATGTTTCAGGATCTATGTAGACAAGATAAAAATACCTTTAGGAGACTAATCTATTGTCTAAAAGAATTATTATCTTTACATTTCATGCCAGGCGAATCTAAATCTGATTATTTTATTTTCTTTATTCAAGGGGAAGGGAACATTTCAACAGCCATGTAGGTGAGATAAAAGTGATTAGTTTAAATTATCTTTTTTTTTTATTCAAGCTATTTGCAGACGTTAGCTTAACCTTTCTTTTGTAAGGAGAAATGAATTGTGTTTCGCATTGTACAAAATTAGATCAAATGTATTTTGTTCAATCTACAAGCCTTAATGGCTAAGTATGTATAATCAACAAAACATCATTAAGAGGAAATATGGCTGTGGTTAAGACTAATTTCTATATGAAGAAGAGAAGTATTTCATTAAGTCAGTTTTGTTTACTTATGATGCAAGAGGACACGTTTTGCTTATAAGGAAATATTAGTCTTTGCAGTCAAAGCAAATTAGCTGAACTCTTGACTTGTCATATTCAGAGCCTCTCTCTCTCTCTGTCTCTCTGTCTCTCTCTCTCTGTCTCTCTCTCTCTCTCTAAGAAATAATAGCTTTTTTTTCAAAGAAAATTACCTGAACTCTTGACTTTTCATATTCAAAACCTTTTCTGCTCTCTCTCTCTCTCTCTCTCTCTCTCTCTCTCTCTCTCTCTCTCTCTCTCTTAGAGTCCTTGTCCTTTGAACCCATTCTTTGAACAAAGCATTCTCAGAGTTTAAAGGTCACATCTAAGCAACACCGTTTTACATTGACAACAGTGAATTGTGCAATGCAACACACACTGAGATGAATAAATGCCCCATTCAAGGTCTACCAAGTGGAGTAATGCAGATTCACCCACTGGAAGCGACCCACTGAGCGATGAAATTATTTTGTGCGTCTTGGAATATCTGGAGGAAGCCTTGGTTTATTTATATTCTGTTCCAGTTTATAATCGCTTTTCGAAGAAACAATGACTGCAATGTAATTCTTTGAATAAGGTATTGTAAATGCTAGGACAGAGTATTTGTTGTAGTAATTCTCTCAGGTGGAAGGTAAACATAGTCGAGTGATTATGAGTTGTTACTGCCATAATTTAGGCTAAAATAATATGTGGAATAGTCAAATTCTGTTGGTAATTCTAGGTTTTCGCCGCTAACAATCCAGGGCAGTGAATGTATTACCAGAATCCAATTCGTGAATTCCCTCGTTCCATTCCATGCACTTAGCTTCAATTACTATACTTGTTAGGCACCAATATGCATAAATAATTGAATATTTACCTTACTTTTTTATGTAGTCATTGCAATCACTTATTCGGCAATTTTAATCTTGCCTCGCTATCAAAATCACAACAGTTTCTTGATTGAGCACCTATTTTCTTCGGGCGGTCAATAGATGGCGTCTGTGTCCACGATTCTGAAATGAAAGCCCGGTCCAATCCTGTTTCGAATAACGATTTTGCAGACGCCACAGTCACCTGGGGCCCTTTGGTCCTTGGGGGAGAACGAGGCACCGGCATTTGAATGGGGGAATTCTAGTTTCCGAACTATCAAATGGTCTCCTCTCGTGAGAGATTCGCTTTTTCTATTTTGGAAAAAATTAATAAATACAAATGAAAATGAGTCTATTAGCCGTTTCATGGAATATATTGCGTTCGTGGAAGCTACCCGAGATATATTGCAGATAACTTTAAGCTTGCAATGTTAGTAATTGTAGTTTGGATTGCTGTTTTAACGTTTATCAGATAATCTGTAGTGTTTAAGGAATTTTCAGCGCTATGCCGACGGGCAGAGAGTAGGATATTGCCAACCAAATATACCATTTTTTTCCATTGTTGTGTTTGAGCGATTTCACTTGATAATACTACCACTACTTATGTAATAATGATAATATGAAGGCCACGATGGAGAATGATACATCTGGGAGATGTACAGAGCCTTAGTCATCTCCCACCTTGGAGTTGCAAGATTCTGTCGAGCGCTTTTGTCTTCTAAGATTATATTTGCAATGGGTTTGAGATGTAGCTCCTTTTCAAGATCATTTCAGAATTACTTAAAAGAATGCATGAGGAGAGCAGACAATTTAAAGACAATTAAATATACTGCAGTTTATTGGGCAACAGTAATTTCATGAGAACACAAATATTGATAACATTGCTTTTCGTATAAAGGATGTGGTCAGGTTGCAAACATGATTGTGCATCTTACGGAAAGTAAGTAGCCTGGGAGTCGGTCGCTTCAGATGCTCTGACTGGTTACTTTTTTGTGACGATTTTAACTCGTCCTATCATTATGAATCTTTGCTTATATGCTTCATTTGAGCATAGCAGAATGAAGTACACGTATTCCGCTTTCCATCGGCACCAGAATGAGTGCCATAGCGTGAATAATAAGTTCGCAGACAACGTACAATATACAATATTACTATTGACAACGTGGCTCTTAGACAGAACTTACTGAGGCCTTGTAACCTTTTAAGATTTGGCTGGGGAAGATGGATGCTGCGAGTCAAGGAGTCCGACAGGGGCAGCATCCCGCTTTTAGAGAAGAAAGGCAGAAATAAATAATCAATAAGAGAGGTATTAGAGAACTCCTTTAGTTTTGGAATAATTTGCAATGATTGTGATAGACACATTGTAATTTCGTAATCCTGTTCATAATTAGATTTAAAATACTGCATTGAACCCAGCTGACGAAGAAGTCTGCTAGGATCCAGTTCCGATATATTGTCACATTCAGATTCTGCTGCCCCATAGAAATTCAGTACAGCGCATAAATCTTGAATAAGAACCCATCAAATATGTGAATATTTTTTATTAAATTATCATCTTTGGCACATATCCTACAAAAGTGACTTAAGTAACCATTGAGGTGATGACACAGATAACTACCATAGGCGCTGTACCAAATCGATTATAATTTTTTACTTGTTTACTGAAAGGTACAGGACATGTCGATCGACCGGATTGGTTGTAATTTTTTTGTGTCCAGGAAATAAATATATTTGTCAAGGTGAAATAAATGTCGTATTTGATGAATAAAAAGAAAGAATCCCGCCAATAATAACAATGAATTCTCTCAAAATGAAAAGAATGTTGATTCAGAGTTATTTATCAAGTTGTATACTTTTTTGTGTGTAATTTGGCTAAAATAAGATGCATTATTTCAACGTGTTCATTTCATCATATGCGAACATACTATGTGACAATTCATGTCCTTTAATATTACCACAATAGTCCTTCCTTCCTTCCTTATGCACTGCCTAATACTTTTCAGATGTTCTGGTATCATAAAATTATGACGAATTAATCATCAATTTCAACAGATGAGTTTAGAAAGAATCTGTATTTGATCTCTTTATGAAACATTTTAGGATTGTATCTTAAACACCAATAATATGGTTTGTTAATATTGAAGGATAATAAGACTGTAAATAATGATAAGTCATTCCTTCTACTTATAAGTTTATGTTCATGGTATTTCCTCTCCCCCTACAGCACAACCATCTAAAAAAAGTAAAAATTGTATATATTTGTCTTCTGCATGTATTTCTTCAATGTAAAACATGGGAAGACCTTTACATCCAGAAACAATAACAGTAGAGTTGTCGGAACTGCCAGTCTATATTCAGCTTTTAAAGTTTTTGAATTAAAGATAGTTTACTATTAAAGTAGTCTGCAGAAAGTTCAGAAACCTGAATTTAAGTAAAACACTTTTAATTCGAATATTGTGTACTCAAAACTGTAGTATTCTTGTCCAGATTACGGTGTTAAATTTGATTTTGTTCTATTCTTGGATTGTCAATCTATATTTAGGTATTAAAGCAAATGCAATTCAAATTATATTTTTTCATTTCCATGGTCTGTAGTAAATTCAGAAACATGGAATTTAACTAAAACGGCTTTTTATTCCATTATCTTATGCACAGAAGTGCATTATTCCTCGTCTACAATACGGGTGCTAAATCTAATTATTTTGGAATGCCTGGATCTTCATATCGTCTATGAAATGCCTCGTATTTTCGCTATTTGTGATCATTTTGGTGTAATTGTTCCTTTTTATGAATTATTTATACCTGTTGATGTTATATTTAATTCTCTAAACATAATTAACATGTTAACTTATGAGGAAAGACTGTAATTAAGATAATCTAGCTACCTTTTACGCCATCTTTGAAAATGCAGTTGGGTGGCTAATAGATTATAGTCAAAATTCCTCTAAATCGTTCTGTGGAGAAAGACTCCTATGGTGACCACGTGGCGGCCTTAGAGTAGTATATGGCGATTTTTTTTTTTTTTGTTGCAGAGAAAACTAATTTAAAAATTAATTAATAATTTTCATCTGGTTTCATTTGATGATAAATGGAAAAGTCCCAAGTATCGTCTCCTTAGACAGGAAGCTAAAACTGAACTGATACTGAGACGTAATGTAGACTTTGAAAAAAACACATGATAACTTCTATAATCACATTACCATTCCAGATTAGTTTCATGTATATGAAACTCGATCAAGGCAAATGGACAAATACGATATTCAGAGAGGTCATGAAAATGACATACAGTCATTTTTATTTCAGAATTACTCTCTCAGAAGTCTCTCGTAAAGGAGAATATACTATATCCACTCTCACTGCAATGTCCCAGATGGAGGTGCAGTGTGCAATATGCTAACAGGCAAATACGGATTTGTTGCAAGCAACGCAGAATATTTCAAAGTAGGAAAGTTCTAAATAATTACCTTAGGAACTGAACACGGCGCAAAGTAGTCTTTAATTATATAAAGATAAAATGATGTTATTGGATTTCTAATAATGAATGTTGCAAAGTTACATACACCATTTTGCAATTTGCCTGCAATACTATAGTGTTGAAAACAAGGACAAATTCGTCAACCAGGTTGAGATAGTTCCAGGATTTTTCTCTGGGAGCAAACAAGGTTTACTTTGAAATGAAGGGGTTGATGTGGATATGTGGGTGAGGATGTGTATTTAGTGGGTGTGGATATGTGTGGAAGGCTGTGGGTACTTTGGATATAGATATGTAGGTGAGGATGTTGATGTGATGGACAGAAAGAAAAAGAAAACATGAAATAACGAGGACAAAAACTGTACTATCATTCGTGTCTACATCAACCTCGAGGGGCGACACGAATATCCTGAATTTACTGAGAGTTCACCTAAATAAAAGAGGCAACTGAAGTTATTGAAAACAGAGGAATTAAAGAACCAAGATAAAGGAGGAAGACCCAGTGCTCCAACATCCTCAGAAAAAGTAGCAAAATATAGAAAATGCAATAACTGAAGGTAATGAAGTAATACCAACAACAGAAAGGAGAGCTCGGAGAGAATGGATGATAGAGGATATCTTGATAATGATGGAGGAAAGAAGGCCACAAAAGGGGAAAAATGAAGATAGATATAGAGCTCTGGATGGAACTATTAAGAGGGAATGCACAAAGGCAAAGAAGAAATGGACGGATGAGATTTGTGAGGAGGTGGATAAAAGGGATGAACGGAGAAAGGATGATAAAGTGAAAGAAATCACTTTTAAAAAGAAGAGAAACATTAACACTGATATCAAAAAAGCGGACGGAACTATAGTAATGGAGTCAAAAGAAATATTGGAAAGATGGACGGAATATATTGGAGAAATGTTTGATGACGATAGAGTAGAACATCTAGATTTGAATGACAACGGAAAGGGACCAAGTATAATCAGATCAGAGATAGAGAAATCTTTAAAACAAATGAAAAGCGATAAAGCAACGGGTGATGATGGAATAGCAGCAGAAATGTTGGTAGCTGTGGGAGAATACATCACTGATATATTGATGGAAATAGCAGAAGGAATATATGAAGATGGAGAGCCAGCAACACAGATGTAGAAATCGGCATCTATCATAATACCAAAAATACCAGGAACACTTGAGTGCAATAAACACAGGACCATCAGTTTATCATCAGTCCAATCATCCAAAAAATCAATATTAAGGATTGTTTTGAACAGAATAAGGAACAAGATACTCCCACAAATTGGCAATGAACAATGTGGTTTTATGAGAGACAAAGGGACAAGAGAGGCAATTTTTATTTTGAGAATGTGGATGGAGAGAGCAGTAGAAGTGAAAAAGGATCTATATGTTTGTTTTGTTATTGACTATGAAAAGGCTTTTGATCGGGTAAGACATGTCTGTCAGTGTGTGCTTTGTAATTTGGGTGGTTGTTCTTTCATTTCTTTCGTATCTTCTTCTTCTGGCTATTCTGTTATTGGACATTCTAGTAGGCAGTGTTCCAGGGGTTCTTCAGTGAATGTTTGACAGTGTTCACATGGCTCCATGGGGTTGCCTTCTATTCTCTGTCATGTGCATTGGTATCCTAGTCTTAGCCGATGAATTATGACTGCTAAGGCTCGTGACACGTCTTTGGGTAAGCTGTGTGGTTGCAGATTTATGAGCAAAGGGCACCGTCTGACTGAGGTCTCCTCTAGGAAATACAGGACATGAATCCCCGAGTTCAGAGCCACCCCTGAGAAATGGTTCCGGGTGGGGCCACTCTCCATCGGGAAGCATGTGACGTCACTCACCACCTGACGGCGGCCTGCTGAGAGCGTCTATGAAAGAAACCCCGTAATGGACATTCCAGTCCGGTTTCTATTTGCTGTTCCGAGTCCAGAGGTTCATATCAGTCATCTTGCTCATTTTGACACCTTTGCACCACTGATGGGCTGACGTTGTGTGAAATTGGATGCCCGTAATGACATAAGGCCGTCTATCTAAACCTGCGGTGCCATCCGGGAAGCAGCAGCATCAGTGTAAACCGGCACTGACCAAATCGGGGAAGTGATCACACCGTTAAAGGCATAAAGGCCGATCAGTCATCCGTAATCTTTCGTGCCTGTTTATACTTTGTGCAAGTGAACTATAGAGACGAACTTGAACCTGGCTATGTCTGTCCTGGAGAACGAGAGACTTCAATAAAGGACAGAGATACTTGCAAGACCAATAATTCCCCACAGACTGGGGCCATAAGAAAATGAAAACACTAATTTTGAAGTAAACGCAGTGGTTGTATTTGAAGAGACAAGTGAGAAGGAGGGTCTTGTACCAAATTGTTAATAGTATTATTATTATTATTCATTATTCTTATTATTATTATTATTATTATTATTTTATTATTACTTTCATTATTAGTTATTGATTATTATTATTATGATTTTATTATTATTATTATTATTGTTATTATTTTAATTATTATTAATTGAAGGAAGGGTTATATTATTTATTTATCATTATTATTAACGGGTGCGTCCACACAACTTGATTGATAAAAAGGCTACTCCGTTTTCTCTATAGTTTCCTTTCTCGTGGAACGGAGGTCATCATTACCCCACATTCATTTCATCAAAGGAAGGAAATAGACTCATTCAAGGACGCTTTCACTTTAATAAGATGAATAAAGAAAAACATATAAAAGCAAAGGAGAAGTCGAATATAGCTGTAATGGTTTGCTGCAGTTCCACACAGTTCACGGCCCCAGCAAATTCTGAGATGTACTGAAATATTGTAAGGCTGTTGTCTGTTGAGATGAAGAAAAAGGTGGCCTTATGCACAGACGGAAAACAACGTCCGGTCCTGGAAGCTCAGAGCTATGACTGCTTCTGTTGAAAGGACTCTCTCTATCTTTCTTTCTCTCTCTCCTTCACACTGCTCTTCTTCGTGGCACTCGACAAATAAAGAACTCGACAGGGCCGCCCTTGTGTTCTTCGTTAATGATGATCATTCTAATGGTCAAATAGATAATGAATATCAAAGATCGTCGAGGAAATGGACACTACGCCATCCCCCCACCCCAGCACTCTCTCTCTCTCTCTCTCTCTCTCTCTCTCTCTCTCTCTCTCTCTCTCTCAGGTTACATGAATGTTTCCGTTTATTTCTCTAAGTGGCTCGTCCTGAGAAGTGACTGACATTTCAACATCAGTAGAATCCTTGACACTTCTACCACACAAGTTGAGGAGGTGTCTGAATTGACGACGCTCATCCTTCTCGATAAACATAAGGAAATGTTTTACATATTAAACAATATCGTTTGTTACTCTTGAAGTATATCATGTCTGTGAACAAATACACGTCATGTTCATGCTCATTTCTGGGTCATTTTCCTCTGAAATCTAAAAAGAAACCATGCAACTGTATCCAGAATATATTAGGGCACAGACTTTGACCTCCTTCAACAGGACCTGCAGGGTGTCGGAACTGCCAATCCAAACGGAATTTAAAGCCGATGAATTAAAGGCAGTGTATTATTCCACGTAAACCCAAGTCAGGGCAGTAATTCTAATATCAAATAAATAATCCTTTAATAACATTATTTTACGCTCAGAATTACAGTTGTCTTGTCCAAATTACATGTTAAATTTCATTTTGTTGGTGTGCCTAGATTGTCGGAACGGTCAATCTATAGCTCTCAAAGCAGACGAATTGAAGGTTGTTTGTTAATTAAAGTCGACTGTAGTAAATTCAGAAACCCCACTTTAAGTAAATCACCTTTGATTCGATCATTTTATGCTCAGAACTGCAGTGTTCTTGTCGAAAAGACGGTGTCGCATTTCAGTTTGTTGGTACGCCTCAATCTTCATACCGTCTATGACGGGCGGTGGCATTTTCGCTGTGGGGGAGGACTGTTGGCAAGTTGATTTTTATGGTATTCCCTTACCTCGATTTGTGAGTAATTTTTCCTTTCCATGAAATACTAATTTCCAATTGACGTTGAATTTAGATATCCCAGTATATTCATCAATTTAAATTATGGGAAAAAGATGGTATTTGAGAATAATCTCACTAGTTTCCTCACCCATCTTCGAAAATGCAGGTGTCCGCTGTCGCTGATTTTCTTAAGAGGCCAATAGATGGCGATGACGACTTGCTTATGGTCGAAAATCCTCTGAATTGGTCTGCGGAGAAAGGACCTCCTGGTGACCACGTGGCCGCCTTAGAGTAGACGTCGAATTGAATACATGATTAAAGTAAGGTTTCATTAACTGATGATTTCGATACTATTTTATAACATAATTAGGGGAGAATTCCCAATTATCGCTGTTTTAGTCAGGAGGCTGAAACTGAACTCAAACTGAATCGTAATTTAACCTCTGAACAAATGATTACTTTCTATAATCACATGACCATTAAAGTATTTTCATTTATATGAAATTAAGTCAAGACTTATTGGACAAATAAATACTATATTTACACCCGAACCATTAAATAAAAAAATAGTCATGAACTGGTCATGCAATCATTTTATTCCAGAATTACTATTGTAGAAGGCTATTATAAATAAGACAATAAATATCTGCACTAATTGCAGTGTTGCAGATAGAGATGCAGTATGCAAGATGTTAGTAACAGGGGCAATACGGTAATGTTGCAAGCAACGCAAAATTCGTCAAAAGTAGCAAGGTTATAGATAGCCTCTGAAACAGTACAATGAGCAAAATAGTCTTTCCTTCTATCACGGTAAAATGTTTACCCGAATTCTAATAAAGAATGGGAAAAGTTGCAATATATTGTCATTTGTTTGCAATACGACAGTGTTGAAATCAAGGAAAAATTCGTCAACAAAGGTGGGAAGGTTCCAGGGTTTTTCTTCTGGGAGTAAACCTGCTTTGCTTTGCAGCTGGAGAAATGGGGTCAACTGGTCTTTAAAATGTATGCATGCATGAATAATGTACTTTTATTAAAATATGCTTGCAATGAAGCAATGTTGAAAGAAAAATTAGGATTACTGAAAGTAAGAGGTTCATAGCCTTACTTTGTTTATAAGGAATAAACAAAGTTTACTTGAAATTGAGTAAAGTTTAGATTGATGGATTTTGGGAGTTCAAAACCAACCTTTGAAGCTTCGAACTAAATATAAGACCGTCCAATGGGATTCTGATGGTAAATGTACATTCGAAATCACAATATATTGCAAGAATCTGCTGAATCACGGAAACGTTGCCAACAAACTCATAACATCCGAAAAAGCAAGACGATTTGGGTGGTTGGGGGATCGAACGAACCAGCTTTTGCTCCAAACGAATGATAGGAAAGCGATTGATCTGTTAAGCCGAAAGTGCAGTCAAAATGACACTATATTGCAACCTTTCTTACATTATTGCAATGTTGTTCGTCCGGCAAAATTCATCAAACTATTAAGGCTGCTGTAGCCTTTGGCAATATTTTAGTGGCCACAACGACTTTACCTCTAAACTGCATAAAAAATAGTGTCTTCTAATGGCGAATGAGCATGGAAGTTTGCAATATATTTCAATAAATATGCAAATAAATATGCAATAAATATGCAAATTAGCAACCTTATTATGAAGTTGTCCGGAAACCCACCAACAATCCGCTTTGGGATAAAATGCAGTCTAAATTTCTCCCGTGCATGGAAAGTTGCAATATACTGCAATTTTCTTGCAATAAGGAATGTTTTCCTGCTTTGCAAATAAAGAATCATTTTATCGGTTCAAAAACAAGGACTGAGGAGGAGAAATATAATCCCTAACCCTTCCCCTTAGGCTCGTTTTGTTTCAGTCTAATGTCTAAGCGACATCGAAGATGTCATTGTTATGGAGCAGTTGAAGGAAGAGTGCGCTGATGACAAGACTTATACACGATACAGCTGCAGGAGTTGTGGTTTTGTGTAGTAATTGTTACTGTATCCAACGTGAGTTCTTTGGAGTGACTATTTTTGAGTAGTGTGTGTCTAACTTTTAAAGTCTCTTTTTTAATACCTCACCTCTGTCGGTTTTGTTTATTACTATTATTATTATTATTATTATATTATTATTATTATTATTATTATTATTGCTGCTGCATCATCTGTATCAAATTTATATAGATCTTTTTCTATCCTAAACTAGTTATTAGAAAGATAAAGAACGCCCTATATAAATTGAATGCAGCTGATGCAGAAATGTCATTCATCACTACATGTTACAAATAAGGTCTATACCATATAATCATCACCACCATTCATTATTATTATTATTATTATTATTATTATTATTATTATAACTGGAGAGCGAGGGGTCAGCATATTCAGCAAACCCCGGTCAACATTGTCCCAAATGCTTTTCCCCTCGAACATCCTTTGTCATGGGACGGGATTTAGGGGCGGCTGTCCTTGTGAGGCCTTTGTCAATGCCAGGGTCTGGAAACGGAAATGACAAGTGTCCAGAAGTGTGTTTTTTTTACTATTCACCCCAACCCCCGACCCTTCCAGGAATGGAAATATCTTTGTGAGTCTGTCTTACCCTGTATCCTCGCTCCTCTGTTCTGTTACTGTCTTTTGAAAATTCATGTGGGAGGTTTATTTTATTTGTGGCTACTGACATATTACCATATATTACGAAGATACTTTGGAAGACAGAACACTAAAGCATTTGAGTATAAACCTTCAAGTTAGTTATACTAAATATCAATAAAATTCTATTTTTGCTATGGGAGATTGAAGACTTTCTCTCTCTCTCTCTCTCTCTCTCTCTCTCTCTCTCTCTCTCTCTCTCTCTCTCTCAATGCCATGTTGAGTTCTCCCCTCTGTAATTATTGCCATGTTTCATCCCTGGCCAGTTCTTTGGTCTGCCTCATGAACTGTCCGTGTGATATGAATATTATTAGTAAAATGCGTTTAGTAGTATATGCATATTTTGAGGTGATAAAATGTTTATTCAGTAGTGTGTCAGTCGTACAGATGTGATGAGCAGTGACTTTCTTGAAACAATAGATATCATCATTTTGACTCCCATGGAAACAAGCGGGGTCTTAAAATGTTGACGCATCACTTGAGGTGGCGCGATTTGGGAAGCGGAAGCAAGGATCTGGTTTTCGGTAGATTCTTATGGGTGTGATAATGAGCTGTATATGACGTCATGCATCTGTTCCAGTGCAATGAACTTGAGACGAATCAGTGACGTCATATCAATGGGAAGGTAAGATAACCAAATTGGAGAAGCGGCCTTGTTTTGGGAATGGCTGTATATAGCTTGTATTATTTTGTTTAAATGTTAATGCTCACAGCTGAAATGTGTAAGTGTACTTGTAAGCCCGAGTGTGGCTTTGTCTTTTTGTATTTTATACCTTTGTTTCCGAGAAGTCCTTTTTCATATAACTTTTTGATTTATGTCATTTTGATTTGTTTGCAATCTATTTATGTGAGGTTTCCTTCCTTTTTTTCTTTGGTAGGTCTGGCAACTTCAGTGGGAACTTATCTGATAGTTCCCTGGTAAAGGTGTGGGGAGGCTATGCCTTTTTTGATTATCTATCTAATGACCGATGTCTAATTATTATAGAGAAAGAGGTGGACGGGTTTGGTCCGACCCCCAGGGTTATTTGGGTATACTGTTTGAATAATAGTGGTGCATTATTTGGATTTTTAATATTAACTTATTCAGTTAACTATTTTGTTCTTTGAGAATTTCATTTATTTAGTTAATCCTTTTATTCTTAAATAAATAAATGTATTTTTGTAATTCACGAGTATGATTTAGCTACCTGAGATGATTGTGATATGCGAGTTACACAGAGGTCGGTTGGTTGGTAAAGAGGAGAGAGAGAGAGAGAGAGAGAGAGAGAGAGAGAGAGAAAGTCGCTCAGTGCCTCGCTCTGGGTCACGTTACCAAAAATATGGTCCTGAAAGGGATAAGTCAATGTCCCTTTAGGACTTTTAGTACGTGCATTGGTTTGTTGTGTAATTCCTCCTTTCTGTTTGTCATTCTCCTGTCTCCGTATATCTCTGGATCTTCGTCTACTCTTATCAGTCGTTCTCCCCATGCACTCCTCTTGTCTTATGTCCGTAAATGCTCTTGGGTGTAGTGCTTTGTGTATTATCATGTGTTTCCTAGTTTTCTGGTCTATGCTGCGGAGTTCAGCTTTCGTCCACTATACTACTCCTGCGCTGTATCAGATTACTGGTACTTCCCATGTGTTTATGGTTTTCATCATACTTCCGGCGCCATAGGGGTCTGCATATATTCTTTCCTGATCGTGTCCTTCATCCCTTGGTGTTTTATATCCTCTCCTTCTATGATTCCAGGTATTTGTATCTGTCCCAGCAATGTTTGATGCCATCCCCATCCTGTACCTCTATCCCTTCAGTCCTTGGTACTTTGTTTCCTTATTATTATTATTATTATTATTATTATTATTATTATCTATCGTGTTTTTTAAGTTTTATATTTCATAAGTTTCGCTTCTTGATATTCATTACTGCAATAGACACATTTGTGCAATCCTTCGCTTTTTTATGACTCATCTTACTGAACTACAAGATAATATCATTCTCTGCTTCAAGCAAAAACATTCGTGCAACGAAAAACATTTAAAGAACCGAGTTATTGTCCCTCCCTGGAGACGGTGCAGTTGACATTGCCAACCTACTCGATGATTCTCAAAGAATGTCACAAAAGGACAGTCTACTTTGCATCAAGAACTTTGTGTCCAATTTTTATCTAAATTGGTCACAAAGAAAACTGTCCAAATCTCCCTGTCACTTCAATAATCGAGAATATTTCATATTTGCATGTACGTAGCTACACCAAATTATGTAAAAACTAGTATAAATAGAAGTGTCAAGCGATGCCTTGTGAATCAGTTGCTTCAATAATAGGGATGGAATCACAAAGAGCTATTTTGCATGCTAAATTTATTTGCAGAATAATCATAAAACATATTTAAGAAATAACAAAAGTTTTCAATTTAAGATTCTCCAATTTATAATTAGGATGAAAAGAATGTTTTCAGTCAAATTAGTAATCATAATTAATGGTTCTCAGTCTAGCAGGGGACAACGCCAGTTCTCACTCATCTGTTTGCAAGGTTTTGGTCACTTTCGTTTGAATCCTCTCCTGAAAAGAAAAGATGATCAAAGGCTTCAAAAACAAGAAGGCAAAGAACGAGAAAAATTGTGGTAGTATTCTTAAAAATAGGCATCATTCGTTATTACAGCATGATTCTTTAATTAAACTTTTAGAGGGATTTCTATAGGACGATAATACTTACCAATGGAGTCTAATCAAAATCAGCTAAAAGGAGGAAAAAGGAGATTATGAAAATAATGGCAATAACAACAATACCAGTGAAATACGTCCTAAGCACATGGTAATGACCCAAGAGGGAATCTTGAATGAAAGCCATGAGAAGAAAAGGTCCCATGACCAGCAGCTGAATAAAGCAGTGTTTCTCATTTCAAGGCCTAATGGAAAGGGCAGAATGAAAGGGGAGGTACAAGGAGTTAACCTGGAGTAAGTGGGGAAGGAAGGAAGGATAGAAGACGAAGGGTGAGGAACATCGGAAGCAGTAAGAAATGTCGAGGGAAAAAAAGTTCTCCAAACCATGCAGTTCAAGTATTGTTTATTTCCACCCAGTAAAAGTGTGAAGCTGTGGTTTGTTGAGTTGCGAACATCCATTTCTGAGAAGCGGGTGATCCTCTCATGAGTCTCAAGAGAATGGATGCTGCCAATAAGATTCCCTTTAAGAAACTGAAAATAAGCCCACTCCGCAACAAA
This sequence comes from Macrobrachium nipponense, assembly GCF_015104395.2. Lineage (NCBI taxonomy): Eukaryota > Metazoa > Arthropoda > Malacostraca > Decapoda > Palaemonidae > Macrobrachium > Macrobrachium nipponense. The sequence goes on along the minus strand of NC_061105.1, from coordinate 38,054 downwards.
GAAGACCAAGATTAGGAGAAAAGGTGACACAAGATAGAACGTAGGTCCTAAAGGAGAGGTGACAAGGACACTAGGACCTTCAGAAGAAGTGGCGAAAGAAAGCCAGTAGGAGCTATAGGAGATGTAGCAAAGGAAAGTCTTTCCTGAAGAAGAGGTGACAATGAAAAATAAAGACCAATGATCA
>NC_061105.1:30370-32870 GCF_015104395.2 Macrobrachium nipponense | reverse complement strand
TTGGCGTGAGTCTTTAGAGAGGGGCAGCTTGAGGGTGAGGGGGAATAAAACAGAGGTTTTGGTGTCCAGTAGAGAAGATAGAGACAGAATAATAATACAAGAAAGAAGAGGCTCGATTATAAAACAGGCAGAAATGTTTAAATACTTTGGATGTACTTTAAGCCAAGAGGGAGGATGTGAGGCTGAAGTTGACAGTAGCATAAAAGTATCGTGGAGGAAGTGGAGACATATAGCTGGAGTAGTATGTGATAAGAAATGCCAATCAAGCTTAAAGTCAAGATCTATAGCACAGGGATAAAACAGTTTTAATGAATGGCTCAGAAAAATAGGCTCTAAGATTAAAAGAGGAATTAAAGCTTGAGAGAACAGAGATGAGAAAGCTAAGGTGGATTGTGGGAATATCGTTGCTTGAGAGATTTGGAAAAAGATGTCAGATGGTATCAGTCATGATTGAGGTGGTATGGGCGTGCGTTGAGGATGGACGACGAGGAGGAGTGAAGAGGACTTGGGAGGAGGAACCTGTTGGAGGAGGAAGATCAAGAGGGAGACACAGAATGAGATGGCGAGATAAAGTGAGGCAAGATATGGAGAGAAGAGGTTTCGTGGAGTAGGATGCCTTTGATGAAGGGCAGTGGAGGAGGAGGAGGAGGAGAAGGCGCATCAAGCAACCATTTCCTTAATGTAGGGATGGCGGTGGGGAAGAAGAAGAGAGAAGAAGAAACATATTTCTGGATCAGCGAGGTTATTAATCAGTGATCTTGGTCTTTTTAAGAAAATAAGGAAGAAAATGAGTTAAGTAGAAAAACCAATTTTCCAACACATGATTATTGTTTGAAGTATTGGTTAAGTAAGAACAGTCACTTACCAGCAATGCAGCAAGTACAAGCTGAATCTGCGCATCCTGCGTCATAGGAAGTGCCCGAACATCCAGCTGAGATCTTACTGCAACTGCCACCATATCCGGTACACTCGTCAGTTTGTGTGCATGCTGAGAATGATAAGAATAATACGTTCTCCTGTTAGTGTTGAACCCAGTAGGGAGTAGTGCCGTCAATGTACCTCACGCGGTGCACTGTAGGCAGTACTCGAAAGTTCTTTGCAGCGTCCTTTCCTTAGGCCCCTAGCTGCTTCAATCCCTTTCCTTCTTTTTGCTGTACCTCCGTCCATAGTCTCTTTCTTTCTGCTGACTTTCCTTAACCCTCTTTTCCTAACAACTAGTTCTTAGTCCAGCTTCTTATTCTTCGGCTGTAAAAGGCTTTCCTCCTCCTCCTTCTCCTCCTCCTCCTCCTCCTCCTCCTCCTATCTCACGTTTCAAGCCTTTCTACTCTCAATTCCCTTTCACCAATGAATGACCTCGTAGGTCCCAGTGTTTAGCTTTTGGCCGAGATTCTATATTCCATTCCTCATCTTACACAAGAATCTTGGGTTATTTCTTGTAGAAATCTGAACAAACTTCTTCACCAACAAAAGATTTATTTAAATAGAAAATAATTTTCCTGCCGGAATCTGGATCCATCAGGGACGATTTTAATTTAAAATTTCATTGTGTTCCCAAACAAAATCTGACATTGCGTGATGGGCTGAACACACCTCTCATTCAATCAATGAAAATAACAGAAATTTCTGGACACTTCAGCCCTGTTAAACTAAACTGTATTCAACCTACAGTACGAAGATAATATATCAGTCAAGTCAAGGGAGAGCAATTCGGAATGAAGATGCTCACCATTGTACATTAGATCATTGATAGGCAGCGCCCTAAAGGTGTCCTCCCTTCCAGGAGTCCTTTATTCCTCCTCACACCGTTGGGGGACTGCGAAGGAACAGTCTGCCGGGTGAAACCCAAAACAGCTAGTCCCAAAATAGCTAGTTCCAAAATACCTAGTCCAAAATAGCTAGTTCCAAAATACCTAGTCCAAAAGAGCTAATTCCAAAATAGCTAGCATACCAAAATAGCTAGTGTACCAAAATAGCTAGTTCCAAAATAGCTTGTCCAAAACAGCTAGTTCCAAAACAGCTTGATCAAAACAGTTACTTCTGACGGTATCTAAGATTTTTAAAATATTAGTTTTAGTTTGACAACAGACATCAAGTGATTTGGATTTCTTTATAAGTGATCTTGTTTATTCGTCTGTTGGATTTGACTCACTTTAAATGAACAGTCCATCAACATGAAAGTGATAAAATCGCAAAAAGGATGTGATCAAATATGTCACGAGGGATATGTTTACCGAAGGGACACAACCAATAACGAAACGCAAAATTGGAGATGCGTCATCAAAGGCTGCAAAGGAACAGCTACAACTGCGGTTGATGATAGTGATAATAGTGATGTAGTTTTAGGCCAAAAGCATTCACATGCACCCGATGTGCCACAGGAAAAAGCTAAGATTGCCTTAAGTATGCTAACTGAACAAGCTTCTGGTTCAACTGCACCACCACGTAGAGTCATTGCTAACATTGCGCAAAATGTTGATTGTGAAACTTCTCTTGCATGCTG
>NC_061105.1:0-29870 GCF_015104395.2 Macrobrachium nipponense | reverse complement strand
GGACAACACTCGATATGGCGGTAAGGTTCAGACATGTTTCTTACGCTGATTTGAATCAGTTGAGAAATTAAAGTTTGTTCATGAAACTTACCTGACAGATATATATATAGCTGTATTCTCCGAAGTCCGACAGAATTTCAAAATTCGCGGCACACGCAGTGGGCGGCCAGGTGGTAGTACCCATTCCCGCCGCTGGGAGGCGGACATCAGGAACTATGCCCATTTTCTATTCATATTTTTTTCTGTCGCCGGTCGGTAAACAACTGTTTACAGACCTCCGCCTAGGATTTTGAAACTCCATTAGCCGCTTAAGTATCCTAATTATTCTTTCGATTATTGACTTGGATTTGTGGCTAGGCATACGCTATCGTAAATTTTTCATTGCATTTGATATCTGAAGCTAGTTAGCCTAGTTTCAGACTTTGTTGTCTGCTTGGGGTAAGGTGAAGCTACCGGAACTTTCGGTAGACACTCGCTTAGTATATATGGCATTTACATGTTTTCTTTGCATAAGTTCAATGTAATTAGTGTAATGTGTGACTGATTACGGAAGAAGTAGGATTCATGTACGCATTTTAGAGCGTGTTAGAATCAGGAGTTTTCCTCCACAGTAAACAGAAGTTAGAAATAATGAACCTTCTAACCTCCTGTAGATTTTATTTTGCCTAACCCTGTGTATGGCTTACGGGCCTAGAAGAAGTGTCTGCTAGAGGATTACATCAAGTAATCTTAGACTAAAGTGCTCGCTCTCCAATCAAGTGTTGTGAAGTGTAGTGCCCCTTGTGTTGTGGAGGGGGCGTCAGATCGGCCCCATAATGCCTCTAGGCCTGGACCTCTGTCGGACTCCTAGGACTCAGGGAGAGGGCATGTCGAAAGCCGCAAGAGGGTTACGGGGGCTCCCCACCGATCTGGCGTCCCTTCGGCAGAACCTGTTGACGCTTCCCAGGCTGCTAAAGATCGTGCACGTGCACGTGCACGAATACGAATCTTGAAGGATTGCTTCTCGTCCTCCGAGGCTCCTCCCTCCCCGCGCAAGGGTTGGAGCTCTCGGAAGGACTCGCGCCCTCTAAGAAGCTTTAGAGAAGAGGACGCTTCACGTCCTCTCTCTCGTTAGGAGGGAACGTCAGATCGGCCCCATAACGCCTCTAGGCCTAGACCTCTGTCGGACTCCCAGGAAACCGGAGAGGGCATGTCAAAAGCCGAAGGAGGGTTACGGGTTTTTCATGCTGATCTGGCTTCCTTTCGGCAGGTCCTGGTGTCGCTTCCCAGGCTGCCGAAGATCGAGCACGTGCACGAATCTTGAAGGATTGCTTCTCGTCCTCCGAGGCGTCCTCCCCACACAGGGGTTGGAGCTCTCGGAAGGACTCGCGCCTCCTAAAGAAGCTTTAGAGAAGAGGACGCTTCACGTCCTCTCTCTCGTCACGAGAGGATGAAACAGTAAAGAGACCACATTTACCCCCCTTTTCGAAGAATGCACTGGCTCTTTTCCTAAGGGACATATTAAGGAGGCTCATTCATCTTGCCAGAAGAGTGATTTGAGCCTCCTGCGAGTGAACGCTCGTTTATACATTATTAAGGAGGCTCCATTCATCTTGCCAGAAGAGTGATTTGAGCCTCCTGCGAGTGAACGCTCGTTTATACATTATTAAGGAGGCTCATTCATCTTGCCAGAAGAGTGATTTGAGCCTCCTGCGAGTGAACGCTCATGAAGTTAGAGCTGTTTCAACCTCGCTAGCATTTCCAAAAGAATTTGGTAATCAAGGACATTCTATATTCCACCTTTGGAGGAGCAACTCAGTATTCGTCTCCTCTCCTCATGGCGCTCCGTATACGTTATGTAACGTTCGCTTTACTTCGAAAAGCAAGCTGATAAGTTTGACGTCCGGCAAGCTGCTTTGCACAGTCAAACAACTTATGTCTCTGGTTCGGCATAAGAAGGGCAATTTAGAAGTGAGGAAGCTTTGGAGTGCTCGACGTCCTATAAGTAGAGACATTCTCCAGGACGCTCGGCAAGCACCTTGCGAGGGTGTCTTTCGGACGCTCGGCGTTCCTTTGCTGATGCGTTTCTGGAGATGTTCTTTTGCATTACTAAGACGCAAGTTGTCGCACAGGCGGCCACTGTCTTTGTAAGAAGGTTTGAAGGTCTTTAAGGCCCGTCTTGAAGACGAAAGCCATAAGTCTTCCTTTAGTGTTCACACACTTCAGGAGCGGCTTGCGGCTCTCCATGGAGACTCGCATGAGGACGTCCCTTGAAAATATTCAATGTCATACGCAAAGCGCGGTTCGTCATAACATTGAGATGTTGGCAAGGTCGCTCGCCAGGACGCCTCTTGGCGGGCCTTGCATGCATCAGGGCGCTCAACGAGTTCCTCTCTGAAACGTCGTTCAGAAGACTTGGTGTTCTCTGCTCAGACACGCTCGTAGCTAAGCAGGACGTTTTTTGAGGACGCTCAGCAGGACGCTTTCCAGGACGCTAAGCAGGACGCTTTTGAGGACGCTCGGCAGGACGCTTTTGTGGACATTCGCCAGGACGCTTCGGTGGAAGCTAGGCAGGACGCTTTGCGAGAGAAAAGACTTGTAGAAGGCGTCTTATTTGCTGTTCAGGACGTTTCTGAGGACGCTTGACGCTTTCTAAACGCTCGTCTAGAGGAGGTTTTTTTTCAGGACTCTCCACAGGACATTCCTTTACAGAAATTTTTAAAAAGGATTCGGAGTTAGCGGAGAGACATACCCGAATTTTTTCTTCGATCCCTCTTTCTCTTCATCGATTTCTCTGAGAATCGGGAAGATTATATACTCGGATTCTGGGTGACTTTCGGTCATGTTAAAGGGTTTTCCCCTATTAGCAAAGTGCTAATAGTTTTTTGTCAAGTAAGACGTTTTCCCCATTGTCAAGATACTAAACGTTTTGTCATTTAAGTGGGGGACCCCTCATAAATGGGGTAGTTCTCATTGACATAGATTTTAACGTTTTTATCGTTTAAGCGGATAAACTCATTAACAAATTTCGGAAGAGCTCTCATTCATTTTCAGAGGCTCATCCGGGGAGTAAGAAAAGACTTGTAGACTAGATCCAGGAAGTCTTATGTCCAATATCATAAGAACATGAACGGTCCTTTTCGATCCTCGGTTCTCTCTTGATGATCTCTATTCGAATATTACTCCCTTTTCTTGGCAAAGAGTCTTGGCAAAGAGTCAAGGAGTTCTTTTAAAAAGTCTCATTCATTAGAACGTGGACAGTCGTTTTCCTTTCTTTCTCTCTTCCTCGTCGAGGAAAGATGTAGTTGAGAATTCGATGTTCAAATTACTACAATACTTACGTAGTTTATCTTTGCGTCATTTTGCTAACGCATGGGTCAAGTCATATACGCATATCGTATTTACCTCTGTGGATAGAAGCCGAAAGAACTGTTGTTCTAATGTATTTAATTGACACTCCCTTCAACCTTCCAAGAGTTTTCGGAGTAAGAACAACTCTTCAGGTATTGTTACGACAACACCAACTCAGCTTCTGTATTTAGCGAATTTTGTTTCGTTTAAATATGCCTGCTTGAGAGTTTTCCTTTTGCTCGATAATTTCATACCTATCCCTTCGTAAAAGGAGTAGCTGGCAACTCAGGCAGATAGTGCGAGACGATGAACAAGGCTGCTGTTACTGTGATCTACGCAGTTTCCGGCTAGCTCGGTGACATGCGCGGTTGGTTACGTCCTGTTTCCCTTGCGGGAATGGTTTGAATAAGCCGTCTCTCTGCCCTACATGGATTTTAGCCTCGGGTTGAGGAAATTTCTAGTAATCTTGAATGAACATGCCTTCCGTTTACTAGAAAATTTCAACAAGATATCTCTTATACTTGTTCGGTGCGGGTTTACCGCACGGTAACAGAATTCTGTACGAATCTACCGCGGCATAGCACTATAATAATGCTCTCCTGCTTATGCAAAGCGCAGCCTTATTTAGGGAAGGAAGCAGGCTGAGTGAGGGAATGGATGAGTTGCTGGGGACCATTTAAAAAAATCGCTGGAGAAGCTTGTTTTCCCTGAATAAACAGCAATTCAGACCTCTACAATTTTTCCTCACGAAGAAATTGGAATAGCATCGAAGATCTAGTAATAATTCTAATTTTCTCTCAACGGCTTGAGGATCACCTCGGGTGATAGCGAGAGGATGCCAGACATCCGAACAGAGGACAGATGTTCTGGCACATTGTCTGAAAAGAATTGGAAAGCCAAATTGGTCGGCTCTCCAGTTCCTCGAAGGGTGAGTTTTGGATCGAGTGGCCCAAATCATCTCGGATAATTTCTCAGCTCTCTCATAGCTCAAGAAGAGAGAATTAGTTATGGGCTTGGGCACGGAACGTAACGATCCTCAAGAGGTTCGTTAAACTAGTGCACGTCCGTGCGGGTCTTCTCGATCGAAGGCAACAACTACTGACGTCTGAGTAATCTCACTTAGAAGTATGTCGAAAGTGAGGAGAGACTGAGGGCGTCCTTTCGTTAAGTTTTTCGTGATATTGTTCCCTTATTCATGATCCTAGAGGATTAGCTTTAGTCGCCACATGTTGGCCTCTAAGAGGTTGGATTCACAGAGGTCAGGTAATTCAGAGAATTGTCCAAAGACCCTTCCCGAGAGAATCGGTGTAATCTAACATCGTCACTTAGTGAAGTATCTAATATCTCTCCTCTCGGAGTCTGAAGGCGTTCAGACTATCGAGAAGCGATAAGATCTTCAAGATTATGGCAGTCTCTTGGCCAAGGCAAAGCAGTGCTGCCTATTTTCAGTGTTCAATCGGTGCGGGCCGTTTCTGGAGATAGTGAAGGGAAATGACTGTTCCTCCAACTCGACCTCTGTGAATTTCTTTATGGTTCTATCTTTCCGTATGAAGTATGAGATAAGATAGTAGTCCCAACTATTGTAGAATATGTAAATATGTTGTTGACGGCCTCTAGGCTCAGAGATTCGGTTCTGTCAAACAACAAAGCTTCACGATCTTTGAGGTCTGGGGAGATCTTGAAATTCTCTGGATCGCAGGTTCCGGCATGGAACTTAGACGTAGTCTGAGTTTCTGATGCCAAAAGCATTTCGAACCTATCCTTTCTGCGAACTTAATACATGTGACCAGAAAGGCTAACATTCTAACCGCTCTAGCCACGGCAAAGAGGGTTAGTGAGCTTTTAGCCATCATCAGAGGTTTTAGCTTTAAAGGACATAATGCGGTCTGTCCTCTAAGCCTTCCGTTCTTGATAAGAACGAAAACCTGTCTAACAACCCTTGACCCGAAGGCTTGGAGACCAAGGGTATGGCACAAATTATTGGGCAAGGGCATTAGAGAGTCCTGTGCCCTGTCGGGTCTCTCAAGTTTTATCTTGATAAAACTATAGAAAGTCGAGGTCAACGGACAATCTGCGGTGTTCCGTAAAAGACCAGACTAGTTCATGTCCAAGAACACCCTGGCATTATAGTCAGGGAGTTCTTTTAAGAAGTCTCATTCGTTATGTTTGCATAAAGATTTGAGATTTTTTCTTAATATGAATGCTCAAGAGGTGAGGGCGCATCCTCGGAAGCATTTCAACAGGGCATGACACTCAGTAACATCCTGAGTGCCACGCTTTAGCGAAGCAACTCTGTGTTCGCTTCACACTCCCGACGGGATGTGAAGACGACATTTGAGATCTGTAAGTCGCTAGGACCATACATATCCGTAGATATATTATTAGGGGCAGCAAGCAACACGAATCCTATTCCTATAGAAAAGGGATAGGTGTGCTTTTAACTTTGAAGGGTTGGTCGCTTGAGGCGCGTTCCTTTTCTTTAGCCTAGAAGTTTATGGAACTAACTTTGATAGGTTAGGTCAGGTGGGGGTTTTTTAGCTTCGTTGCCCTCAGAAGTATGGTCATATGGTCTAGTCACATTGTGGTCACGCCCCCGTTGACAGATCATCTAGAGCGCACCAGCATTACAGGTCTCTACCTCGCTGGCAACTCTAGTAACGCAGAAGCAGACTTTGGTGACAGTAATCACGAAGTCGGCTATGCTAACAGGTGAGGAACCAAGATGTATATCATCGACTTAATTTAGTTTCCCAAAAATCCTATTCTGTCTCTTCTCCATCCGAAGGTGGGATTCAGCTATATATATATCTGTCAGGTAAGTTTCATGAACAAAATGTTATTGTTATAATACAATTAAGTTTGTTCATACTTACCTGGCAGATATATATAATTAAAGTGCCCACCCACCTCCCCTCAGGAGACAGTGGCACTGATAAAAATATGAATAGAAATGGGAATAGTTCCTGATGTCCGCCTCCCAGCGGCGGGAATGGGTACTACCACCTGGCCGCCCACTGCGTGTGCCGCGAATTTTGAAATTCTGTCGGACTTCGGAGAATACAGCTATATATATATCTGCCAGGTAAGTATGAACAAACTTAATTGTATTATAACAATAACATTTTTGTTCAGTTTATGCATAACCACATGGTTACAGTATCAGTATTGGTTAGTGATAGTGTTTTGATTCTTTATCGAAGTAATTGTCCTAAGGTAGTAAAAGTATGCAGCTTTGAATTAGTAATACAACCCCTTTTTTTAATTCATGAGCAACAGCGATAGTGCCAGGAAGACCATTTCACATTATAAAAGTAACTGGAATGAAAGATTCTGGTGCTGAGTAAGGTGACAGTAGGCCACCTTGACAGAATGGTATTGCTGTGCCCTGCAAAGCAATTAGCACACTAGATTACTGAATGTAGGTACTAAGAATGTCACTGGAAGCTTCATGTTGAGCATTTGTTGAAGATAATTTTGTCGTATGACAATTTGATTTAGGTGTACATTGAAGATCTAAGTTATAAGTTTGTCAACAGTGTGGAAATAAATTATGTAGGCGGAGAATTTGACAGCGTCTTGGTATCATGTCTAGATATTTCTTCATTGCGATGTTGTTTCTGCCATCCGTACTTTCGTAATCAGTAAGCAGTAGTTTGGCATAGTTGGGGAGGGAAATTGATCATGAATTTTATGATATGAAAATGGGACGGGATTAATAGGCATGAGGATCTTCTGAGGTTGTTTCATTGGGCAGTAGGCTTGGCCTATGATATATTAGCCTAATCTGAGCAAGATTGTAAAATGTGACAACTGTTTTAAAGATGTAATTATCCAACGGAGAAAACTTTCCATCATCCTGTTTTTTATTAGTATAGAATGCAGTGGTACTTCGAGATATGAAATTAATCCGTTCCGAGGCGGCTTTCGTATCATGAGCTTTTCGTATCTTGGACCGCATTTTACATGTAAAATGGCTAATCAGTTCCAAGCCCTAAAAACACACCCAGTAAATTTTTATAATAAAGCTAAATTGACCAACAAACAATGAAATACTACAACAATTTGGACCATTCAATACCTAACTAAATACATACCAGTAGTACTAATATGTACATACCTGTAAATAAAGTGTATTAGTGTACATGGTATTACAAGAAATACTGTATGTACATACGTACGTATGTAGTAAAATGTGGAACCTTACCTTTCGAGTGATGCTATCTCTGAAAGTGGCGACAGAGGAGGAGGACAAATGACAGAAAACTTCGTATAATGCGTACACTTAACTTTACGAAACACGTTAAAAAATGTCAGGAAACATAAACTAAACTTTACAAAACACATTAACAAAACTGTAACACTTAATTTGTTCATGAAACTTACCTGTCAGATATATATAGCTGTATTTTCTGACGTCCGACAGAATTTCAAAACTCGCGGCACACGCAGTGGGCGGCCAGGTGGTAGTACTCCCTCTATCGGACTCCCAGGACTCAGGGAGTGGGTATGTCGAAAAGCCGCAAGAGGGTTACGGGGGCTCCCCACCGATCTGGCGTCCCTTCGGCAGGCCTTGTTGCTAAGTCCCAGGCTGCCAAGGACGCGCACAAGGGCGCACGTCCTGAAGGATTGCTTTTCGTCCTCCGAAGCGTCTACCTCCCCGCGCAAGGGGTGGAGCGCTCGGAGAGACTCTCGTCCGCTGAAAAGGACTTTTCGTTTTGAGGACGCTTCACGTCCTATGTCACCGCTTTCTTCAAAGGACGTATGACGCTTTTCTCCTCAGAAGAGAGGTAGAGTCTCAACCGATGAGGATGCTAGGTTTGCGCGCACAGGCGTGTTCCCCTGAGATGCAGGTAGATGTACCTGGGAGAAGGAGGAGGCGTCCCCTTGCCTTCTCACAGGGTCAGTCCTGCCCCTTCTTCTTCGTCACCTACGAAGAAAATCCTTTTGTCCCTTCAGGACCAGATTTCGTCTCTCATGGCTCAAAGACTCGCCCAGCAGCAGTCGAGCCTAAGCGGAGAAAGGACGTCAGGCTGCCCGCAAGAGGACGAAGCAGTCTCCTTCTCTCTCGTCTCGTTCGTCTCTCTCCTCCTCCTCCGGATCGTCACCGTTCTCGTTCTGCCGAGTAGATCTTACGCTCAGCAGGACACTTTGCGCTTTCGACAGGACGCTTTTCAGGACGCTCGGCAGGACGCTCGCCGTTCGAAGCAGGACGCTTTTCGGACGAGGCAGGACGCTTTTGAGGACGCTCAGCAGGACGCTTGCCTGGCTAAGCAGGACGCTTTTGGCGCCTCTCGTCAGGAAGCTCGTGCTTTCCTCTCGTAGGACGTGTCTAATAGTAGACAGTTCCTGTTGTTTCAAAGGACGCTCTAAACGTTCTCAAGATGTCCGTCCTTCAAAGGATCGTCGTAAGGGCTGAGTCCGTGCCTGAAGCGGTAACTTCCAATCAGCGGAAGTCTTTGTTTAGACCTAAGCCTGCTGGACGTACGCCCTCTCCGGATGGACGTTCTCCAGTTCCTCTTAGAGAAGAAGGGGAACATAGTAGTCCAGCGAGTTCAGTCGAAGAGGAACCTCCTGTACCTTCGGCTGTCTCAGACTATAAGGTTCTTGTGCGGCTGTTACGTTCGTCCTTCGGGGATAAGTTTCAGCCGGCAGCCCCTAGGTCTCCTCCCTCTCAACTTTTGTCTTCTAAGTCAGTCAAGACTCCTGAGTTTGTCGAGATGAAGACGTCGCTTTCAACCAAGAGGGCTTTCAAGAAGCTCCAAGATTTTATGTCTCGAAGGAAGGACCAGGGCAAGACCACTTTCGCCCTTCCTCCCACCCTCTAGACTCTCCGAGAAAGGAGGCATTTGGTATGAAACCAAGGAGGATGTGGGGGTAAAGGTTCCTTCGTCCGCTCTTGGGGACTTCTCCAGTTTAGTAGATGCTCAGAGGAGGTCCCTCTTATCATCTGCAAAGGTGTCCTGGACTCCTGTGGAGACGGACCACCACTTGAAGGGACTGCTGCGCACTTTGGGTGTCTTCAATTTCTTAGACTGGTGCTTGGGAGTTTTGGACCTTCAGTCTAGAAGCCCTGATTCTCTCAGTCTGGGGGAGCTGTCCAGCGTGTTGTCGTGTATGGACAAGGCCGTCAGGGATGGTTCGGAAGAGCTGGTTTCTCATTTTGGAACAGCTTTCCTGAAGAAAAGAGCTCTTCTATGTAATTTTACCGCTAAGTCGGTTTCTCCCGCTCAGAAAGCGGAATTGCTCTTTGCGCCTCTTTCAGACCATCTCTTCCCCCAGGCTATGGTGAAAGATCTTGCGACTAGTTTGCAGGAGAAGGCGACCCAGGACCTCTATGCACAGTCTTCAAGGCGCCCAGCAGTTCCTTCTACATCTTCGTTCGTGAAACCCCCGAAGAAAGTCAAACCCTTTCGCGGGGCACCCCCCTCGAGAGCAGCTCCTCGAGGGAGAGGTTTTTCGAGAGGAAGAGCTTCATTTAAGCCAAAATCTACCAAATGAAGATCTTGTCCTTCAGACGCCAGTCGGGGCCAGGCTGAAGTTCTTTGCGGAAGCATGGAGGCAGAGAGGGGCGGACCCTTGGACTCTCTAGATCGTAGAGCAAGGGTACAAGATCCCCTTTTTACATCCTCCTCCTTTAACATCAACTCCCAGAGACCTCTCTCCGACTTATCAGGGAGAGAAGAAAAGTATCCTTTTCGATCTTTTTAGACCAGATGGTCGAAAAAAGAGCGGTGGAGCAAGTCGTGGACCTGGGGTCACCGGGCTTCTACAACAGGATTTTCCTTGTGCCGAAGCAGTCGTCGGGTTGGCACCCAGTCCTGGATGTGAGCAGGCTCAATCTTTTTGTGGAGAAAAACCAAGTTCAAAATGGAGACGCCTCAGTCAGTGCTAGGAGCCTTGAGACCTGGCGACTGGATGGTGTCTCTGGACCTGCAGGACGCGTACTTTCACGTTCCCGTCCACCCTCTTTCAAGGAAGTACCTGAGATTCGTCTTAGGCAACAGGGTTTGGCAATTCAGAGCCCTTTGTTTCGGTCTCAGCTCGGCCCCGATGGTTTTTACAGTTATAATGAGGAATGTAGCGAGGTGGCTCCATTCTTCAGGGATCAGGATATCCCTCTACCTCGACGATTGGCTGATCAGAGCGTCGTCGAGAAGAAAATGTCTGGAGGACCTTCAATCGACGTTAGCCCTAGCAAAGTCCCTGGGCCTTTTAGTCAACTCCGAAAAGTCACATCTGACCCCGACACAGTCCATCGTGTATCTGGGGATTCAGATGGATTCAGTGGCTTTTCGGGCGTTTCCATCCCAGGAACGTCAGCAGCTAGGTTTAGAGAAAGTCTCAGCCTTCCTAGGGAGAGAAGCTTGCTCGGCGAGGGAATGGATGAGTCTGCTGGGCACCATTTCCTCGCTGGAAAAGTTTGTCTCTTTGGGAAGACTGCACCTCAGGCCTCTTCAATTTTTCCTTGCGGAAGAATGGAAAGCCAAGGAGGACCTGAATGCGATCCTAAGGATCTCAAACACAGTGAAAGACCACTTAAGATGGTGGCTCGACCCTCAGAAGTTGCGAGAGGGGCTTATCCTAAATCTTCTGAGCCCCGAACCTAGTTGTTGTTCTCAGACGCTTCCATTTCCGGTTGGGGGAGCAACACTAGGAGGGGAGGAAGTGTCAGGCTCCTGGAGAGGGGAACAGGGTAAGCCTGGCACATCAATGTAAAGGAACTGGCAGCGATCTTCCTGTCGCTGCAGTTCTTCGAAGGCAAAGTGTCAGGCAAGGTCATTCAAGTTTCAACTCAGACAGTACCACAGCCCTTGCATATCTGAAGAATCATGGAGGAACTCACTCCCGATCCCTTTTTCTCCTTGCAAGGGAAGTTCTGCTATGGGCAGACGTAAGGCGGATCAAGATCCTGACGAGATTCGTGCAGGGGTACAGAATGTCAGGGCGGACCTTCTCAGTCGTCGAAATCAAATTCTGCCAACAGAGTGGACCTTGCACCAGGAAGTCTGTCAGCAATTATGGAGACTATGGGGACGTCCTCTAGTCGACCTGTTCGCTACGTCGAGGACGAAGAGGCTTCCTCTGTATTGCTCCCCGGTCCTGGATCCAGGAGCAATTGCGGTGGACGCGTTGCTCTGGAGCTGGACAGACCTAGATCTTTACGCCTTTCCCCCATTCAAGATCATGGGGGAAGTCATGAGGAAGTTCGCAGCTTCAGAAGGGACAAGGTTGACTCTGATTGCCCCGAGTGGCCAGCAAGAGAGTGGTTATCAGAGGTCATGACTTTCCTTGTGGACTTCCCAAGAACGTTGCCTGGAGGAGAGATCTACTCAAACAGCCTCACTTCAAAAGGTATCACCAAAACCTCTCCGCTCTGGCTCTGACTGCGTTCAGACTATCGAAAAGTTGGCCAGAGCGAGAGGCTTTTCGAAAGCAGCTGCGAGAGCAATCGCTAATGCTAGAAGAGCCTCTTCAAGAGCTGTCTACCAATCTAAGTGGGCCTCCTTCAGGGCATGGTGCAAAAAGGAAGGAATTTCCTCTTCCACGACCTCTGTGAACCAGATAGCAGATTTCTTGCTCTATTTAAGAAATGTGCAGAAATTGGCAGTCCCTATAATTAAGGGTTATAGGAGTATGTTGTCGGCCATTTTTCGACACAGAGGACTGGACCTCTCCGACAACAAGGATCTACACGATCTCTTAAGGTCGTTCAAAACCTCCAAGATTCCACAGGCAAGACCACCCCCTCATGGAATCTCGATGTGGTTCTGAAGCCATCTAATGTTAAGTCCCTTTGAGCCTCTCCACGAAGCTTCTCTACGGGACTTGACGAAGAAAGCGCTTTTCCTAACTTCTCTGGCGACGGCGAAGAGAGTTAGTGAAATCCAAGCGTTCAGTAGCCTAGTGGGCTTCAAGGGGGACAACGCTGTCTAATCCTTGGCCCAAGAGCTTTGAGATCAAAGGTATGTCGGGTCTCGTGGGTCAAGAACCAGAGAGAGCCCTGTGCCCTGTCAGGGCTCTCAAGTTCTATGTTCATAGAACTAAAGAGATAAGAGGTTCCCTCAGGTAATCTCTGGTGCTCGGTGAAAAGACCAGATTTGCCTTTGTCAAAGAATGCTGTGGCTTTCTTTTTGAGAGACGTCATTAAAGAGGCTCATTCATCTTGCCAGAAGACTGATTTGAGCCTCTTTAAAGTGAAAGCTCACGAAGTTAGAGCCATAGCTACTTCTCTTGCCTTCCAAAGGAATATGTCTATCAAGATATCCTTCATAGCACCTTTTGGAGGAGCAATTCCGTATTCGCCTCACATTACCTCCGGGATGTGAGAACGATTTACGAGAACTGTAGTAGTTCTTTGGGGCCATACATTTCGGCAGACAGTTTTGGGGGCTGAAGGTAGCTCTCTTCCTATCCCTTAGCTTAGTTTAGGTTAGTTTTATTGTTGTGTTTTTGGTTGATGGTGAGATCTTCTGTGGAAATCTCCCATTCTTTAGTTTAATTGTCAGGGGTCTTTTGGTTAGTTGGTCGATGGTCTTGTCACGTTGAGGTCATGTCCCCGTTGACAGAGCATCCAGAGCTCACCAGCACTACAGGTCTACACCTGGCTGGCAAACTCATAAAGCAAGAAGCAGGCTTAAGTGACAGTAATCACAGAGTCTACTTTGCTAACAGGTAAGGAACCAAGAAGTACATCGTCTACTTAATTTAAGTTTCCTAAAAAATCCTATTCTGTCTCTTCCCACCATCCGAAGCTATATATATATCTGACAGGTAAGTTTCATGAACAAAACGTTATTATTGTTATAATACAATTAAGTTTGTTCATACTTACCTGGCAGATATATATAATTAGAGTGCCCACCCTTCTCCCCTCTGGAGACAAGGGTCAAGAATGAAATATGAATAGAAAATGGGAATGGTTCCTGATATCCGCCTCCCAGCGGCGGGAATGGGTACTACCACTGGCCGCCACTGCGTGTGCCGCAAGTTTTGAAATTCTGTCGGACGTCAGAAAATACAGCTATATATATATCTGCCAGGTAAGTATGAACAAACTTAATTGTATTATAACCAAATAACATCTTTACATAAAAATTGAAATTAAATTTTTATTTTTGTCTTTTTTTTTTTTTTTTATTTTTACATCCTTACTTTTTTATACTTACTTTTTTTTTTTTTTTTTTTTTTTTTTTTTTTTTTTTTTTTTTATACAAAATTTCAATTTCTTCACCACTTTCAACTTTCTGTTTTTTTCATAGTATCAATTGGATCTTCCTGTTTGCTTACTCCTACTAAAGGCCTCTTTAAAAAAATAACTATCCAAGGAAGATTGCTTTTGCACTTTTCACAATGTTCCTGAAACGACTCGGGCAAACGTCATCGAACTGCACAAGCATACGACCTTGTAAGCCTTTTCGTGTGTCTCTTTTCTACAAATGATTGCACCTTATGAAAAGCAGCTAGAGCATCCTTAATTTCTGCCGTTGTCATAGGGTCGCCTCCTCCTCTCGCTGCTGCTAGAGAACTCTTCTTGAACGACGTTATGTTGCATGTCCTCCAACTCCTTCAGGTCATCCATCGTAAGCTCCTCTTGGTGCTCCTCGAGAAGGTCATTGATGTCGTCCTCGTCGACGACCAGCCCCATGGACTTGCCGAGTGCAACGATCTCGTCAAGATCTGGTTGCGAAACAGTTTAAGGATCATCAACTGTTCCTGAATCTGCAGTACCAGCTTCGTTCACGTTGAATCCCTCAAAGTCTCGGGCGGATACGGCATCAGGCCAGAGTTTCCTCCACGAAGAATTCAAGGTTCGCCTCGAAACCTCCTGCCAAGCTTGATCGGTGAGTCGGATGCATATGACAACATCGAAATGCTCCTTCCAAAATTCACGCGCAAGATGAGGTTTGTGGTATTGGTGATGTCGAAACATCTCTTGAAAAGATGTTTCGTATACAGCTTCTTGAAGTTCGATATCACTTGCTGGAGAGTGGGGTGGTGTTAGGTGGAAGATAAAGAACCTTGATAAATGAATACTCTGCTAGGATATCTTCCTCGAGGCCAGGAGGGTGAGCAGGGGCATTTTCCAACAACAGCAGACTTTCAGAGGGAGGCGCTTCTTCTTCCAAGAATTTCCTCACTGTCGGGCCGAAACACAGACTTACCCACTCCATGAACAAACTCTCGTTACCTAGGCTTCGCATTAGCCCTCCACATCACAGAAGCTTCTCCTTTAGCACCTCTGTGGGCCTTGAAGGCTCGAGGAGTCTCTGAAATGATAAACAAGTAGGGGCTTCACCTTGCCAATCCCCACTGGCGTACGAACAAAGTGCGAGCGTAAGCTTGTCTTTCATAGGCTTATGGCCGGGTAGCTCCTTCTCTTCCTGCATGATGTACGTCCGACGAGGCATTTTTTTCCAAAAAAAGGCCAGTCTCACCACAGTTGAAGACTTGCTGAGAACTGTAGCCTTCCTTGATTGTCATCTCCTCGTCGAATGTCTTAATAAAGGCTTTGGCTGCTTTCGTGTCTGAGCTGGCCGCCTCCCCATGCCGCACCACCGAATGGATGCCAGTCCGTTTACGGAATTTTTCGAACCTCCATGAGAAGCCTTGAAGTCTGGGGTTGGCGTTGATGTCCCTTCTCCGTCGTCTTCGGCCTGGGCAATCAAATCGCCGAAAATAGCACCGGCCTTGTGGGAGGTTGCCGTCTTGGTTATCGTATCCACCAGCGATTTCTTTGTCTTTTATCCAGACAAGAAGCAGCCGTTCCATCTCGTCGTGCACGTGGCTTCTCTTGCTAGACAAAATATTCACGCCCTTGGAAGGGTGTAGCTGCTTTGATGGTATCCTTCTGCTTAAGGAATGTTGTTCTATTGTCTGGATTTCGGCCGTATTCCTTGGCGATCATACTCAATCGCATGCCAGCTTCATACTTTTTTATTATCTCCATTTTTGTCTCCAAAGAAAGCATCCTCTTCTTTCCTACTTCAACTTTCTTGGGACCCATGACTACGTATACTGTACATAATTTAAGTTATGTAGTACGTATACGTATATAGTAAAGTTCTCACACAACACAATAAAGTAGTACTACAATGAAATCACTAAAGAATTTACGTTAATAAACAAAATCGTATAGAACGAATGAATTCCGTGTGCTTATGATACCGATGATGCCGCCGAGTGGCCAAAAAGCACACCGCTACGTAGATGCATGATGGGATCATGGGAGAGATGCTGACTAATAGCGGAGAGCAGGATCGTATGGCGGTGACTGCATCAGGAACCAATGGGAGAGCGGGAGGATGGTGGCGAGTTTACTAAGTTGGTGGCGCTCAAGTTTTAAAACTTTTGTCGTTGGTCCGGGCAAATCTCTGGACTTTACAGCAACAACCTTTCGTATCTTGAACAATTTTCGTATGTAGAGCAAAAAAAATCTTCGTATTTGCTTTCGTATCACAAGTTTTTCGTAAGTTGAGCCTTTCTTATGTCGAGGTACCACTGTACTATAATTCCTATTTTCATACAATCAACTTACCTGTCAGATATATACATAGCTAAGACTCCATCGTCCCCGACAGAAATTTCAAATTTCTCGGACACGCTGCAGGTAGGTCAGGTGATCTACCGTCCTGCCCTGGTGGCAGGATTAGGAACCATTCCCGTTTTCTATTCATATTTTCTCTGTCGCTTGGAATGTAAACAACGTTTGCAGTTCCTCCTGACTTGATTTTTGGATTTCATCGCCATCGATCTTCTGGGCTATCTTTTGCAGGGAAGTACTGGATCTTTGGTTCGGCATACGCATATTGATTTGTTTTAATAACTTGGCTTCGAAATTTCGAAGAATTGTTTACGTGTAACTAACCGAACTTTTCAGTAGCACTCACATAGTTTGCAAGAAGGAAAATTTTAATTTTTGTACATGAACTTTCCTGCCAGATATATACTTAGCTTACGTCTCTGACGTCACGACAGAATTCAAAAAAACTCGCGGCAAATGCGACAGGTAGGTCAGGTGATCTACCCCACCCGCCGCTGGGTGGCAGGTGTCTGAACCAATCCCCCTTTCCAGTCATAATTTTTCTGTCGCCGGTGTTTGACTACATCTTTGTTGATCCTCTCACAATTTTGGATTATTACTCGTTTTTCGCCCTGGATTGTTTCAACGGACTTTTGGTGAAGTACCTGCTCCTTGGCTTGGCATTTGCGATTTGTGGACCGGTTTTGGTATTATTCTTTTGATTATTCTTGGAATTTCATTATGTCTGATTTGGAAATTAAGAAATCAACTATGTTCAGAGTTTGTTTCTGTTACCGATTGTAAGGTGAGGCTACCGAAAGCTGCGGTAGACCCTCACACAGTATGCATGAGGTGTAGGGGGAATGACTGCTCATTTATTAAACCCTTGTAACTGAATGTGGTAATTTTGAATGAAGAAGAATGGAAGGCGCTTTCTTCTTATGTAAGAAAGCTTGAGAAGGACAAGGTTAGGAAAGCTTCATCTAGGAGTTCTAGTAGGTCTCGCGCTAGCGAGTTTGAAGTTGATAACCCTGTTGTAGACGTAGCGCCTTTACCAGTTTCAGCCCCTGCTTCCTGCACCGAACCCGAAGATGCGCCTTCGGAGGTGGACACTATGAGAGCCACTATTCGCAGCATGGAGCTGAAAATTAAATTGTGCTAGAAGGTAAGAGTGATAGCAATTTGTGCAGTGATCCCAGTGCAGTGGAGGGTGCGTCTGATCGGCTCCCTATGCTTCTAGGCCTAGACCTCTTCCAGACTCCCAGACCCAGTGGAGGAGGAAAGTCGAAAGCCGCAGGAAGGTTAGGGAGAACCCCCACCGGTCAGGCGTCCCCTCGGTAGCGCCTGATGTTCGATCCCAGGCTACCTTGGATCGCGCCAAG
This sequence comes from Macrobrachium nipponense, assembly GCF_015104395.2. NCBI lineage: Eukaryota > Metazoa > Arthropoda > Malacostraca > Decapoda > Palaemonidae > Macrobrachium > Macrobrachium nipponense. Next base: position 12,638 of record NC_061105.1, on the reverse strand, counting down.
AGAGAAGTCTTACGGCAATGCTTCTCGTCTTCGCCTTCTCCTTCGCGCCCAAACGTGGTTGGAGCTCCTCGGAAGCTTCTCGGCCGTCGAAGAGAGCCTGGCAGGCTTCTTCCGCGCTCCCCTCCAGCCCTGAAGTTTTTTCGGAAAATCCTGGATTGGATGTCAAGAACACCGAGGATTTCTTTGGGAGTTTCGCTCTCCTAGTAAGGATCGAGCTGCGTCTCCCGTGAAGGACTTTGTTAAGTCTCCTACACGTGTGTTTGGGCTAGTCTGCAGGCGCAGATTACGGCTCTGGCTGACTCCTTGGATTGTGAATGCTGGTCGTAGGAAGGACGTCTCGCTCCCGGTAAAGAAGTCCAGGCGCTCTTCTCCAGGCTTACGCTATTCGTCAGTAACTGTCCCTCTCTCCAGGAGTGGATCGTAGTACGAGGCGCTCTCCTGCGGACATCGTTTCTCCGTCGGACAAGGGGCATGCTTTCCGTAGACGAGCCTCTCCTGACAGGCGCTCGTCTCGAGACAGGATCTCTCCCGCTGGCAAGACGCCAGGAGCCTGGTAGCGGTTTTCTCATGGTAGCCGCTCTCCTTCAGGCTTTCGCTCTCCTGTGACCAGACGCCCTTTGGTAGACAGGCGCTCTTCTCCTGTCAGCCGCCCTTCGCTTAGCAGGCACCAAGAGCCTGGTAGGCGCTCTTCTCCTTCAAGGCGCTCTTCTACCCCCGATTTTCGCTCTCCTCGAGTTAGGCGCCGGGAATCTGTCAGACGCTTCTCGCCTGATAGGGCGCTCGTCGCCAGAGATTGCTCTCCTCGCAGCAGCGCCAAGAGCCTGATACTCGCTTTCCCTTTCCGCATGACAGGCGCTCTTCGCCAGGCAGCCGCTCTCCTTTAGACAGGCGCCAGGATCGATGAATAGACGCTTTTCGCCTAATAGGCGCTCTTCGCCTAATAGGCGCTCTTCGCCTGATAGGCGCTCTTCGCCAGATTTTTTCGCCCTGCGTTCGTTATTTGGGCGCCAAGAGCCTAGAATGCGCCTCATCCTGAATTCCCCAGAAGGATTTTCAGGCAGAAGCTCCCCCCAACGGAAGTTATAACTTTCCCCGGTTAGATGTCAGAGTTCGTCCAGACATTCTTCCAAGGATGGACTCGGCGGCTGAGGACAAGACAGCCTTTCATCGTAAGGATCGTGAAGGATCTTCGGCGGAAGAAGAACAGGATCCCTCAGAAGAAGAAATTCCTAAAGGATTCCTCCGTTTCTTCATACAAGCGGTTGACGGACCTGTTGCTTCAGGAATTTGGAGACGCCCTTTCTCCTGTCGCCCCGCCCTCGCCATCTCGTTATTTTCGACTTCGAAAACTTCGAAGGTTTCATCCTGTGTCAGGATGAAGCCTGCAATCTCCATGAAGAAGGCGCTTAGAGGTTTTGGTGAGTGGCTTCTTCGAAGGAAGAGAAAGGGAAGAACGGTGTTCTCTTTCCCTCCTTCTAAGCTTACTGGGAAACTAGGATTCTGGTATGAATCGGGAGAACCCTTGGGCCTCGTTCTTCCATCCTCGGCAGACTCGGACTTCTCTTCACTGGTGGATTCCTCTCGACGCTCTTAGCCCTCATGTCTGCTAGAACGACATGGGGGATGAATGAGCTTGACCACCTGTTGAAGGGAATGTTCCGAGTCCTGGAGGTGTTTAAACTTCCTAGACTGGGTCTTTGGGCGTTTTGGCCAAGAAGACGCAGACCCCCGGATTCCATTTCTCCTGAGGATTCTTATTTCAGTGTTTTCTCACGTGTATGGACAAGGCAGTGAGGGATGGATCGAGGTGAAATAGCTTCACTTTCGGAGTTTTCGGGAGTGATCAAGAAGAGATCTGTGTACTGTTCGTTCCTGACGAAATCAGTATCGCATGCTCAGAGAGCCTCTCTCCTGTATTCTCAGCTCTCTCCTCAAACCTCTCCCTAAAAGAAGATCGTCAGGATGTTTCTTGTGCCCTTTCAGCTAAGGCTACACAGGACATGCTAGCCCAGTCTACCAGGAAGCCTCACTCTTCTTTCCAAGCTAAAACCAAGAGAGAGACTCCAGTTAGGCAGGAGCCCTTTCGAGGAGTCCCTCCTGCCAGAGCTTCTCCTCTAGAGGATCTAGACCACTTAACGAGGGAAGACCTTCTCTAGATCCATCAGAGGGAAGAAGTAGGATTCAAGTCCTCCAGACATCAGTGGGTGCCAGACTTCTGAAGTTTGCCGACGTCTGGGCCCAGAAAGGGGCGGACAAAATGGTCACTCTCGATTGTCCGCAAAGGCTACCTCATTCCCTTCTTATCAAGACCTCCGTTGACGACGGACTCCGAGGGAGTTGGTAGCCAAGTACAAGGACCCCATCATGAATCAAGCCCTCTCTCTAGCAGTAGTCTTATGCTGGAGAAGGAGGCGATAGAACTAGTGAAAGATCCTCATTCTGCGGGTTTTTTACAACAGACTGTTCCTAGTTTCCCAAGAGCTCAGGAGGATGGAGACCGGTTCTGGATGTAAGCGCCCTGATGTCTTCCATAGAAAAAAGGAAGTTCGCCATGGAGACAACTTCTTCAGTGTTGGCGGCTCTTCGTCCAGGGGACTGGATGGTGTCCCTAGATCTTCAGGACGCTTACTTCCATGTGCCTATCCCATCCTTCTTCACGAGTTTCTAAGATTCATGATGGGAGGGAAGATCTTCCAATTCAGTGGCCTTGTGCTTCGGCCTTTCGACAGCCCCTCAAGTTTTCACGGGTTTAATGAAGAATGTAAGCGCAGTGGCTACATTTGGAGGGAGTGAGGCTGTCTCTCTATCTAGGGGACGATTGGCTGATCAGAGCAAGCTCACAAGAAAGATGTCTGGAGGACCTACAAAAAGACACTGACTTTAGCAAGTTCGTTGGGGCTTCTGGTGAACTTCCAGAAGTCACAATTAACCTCCCCAGTCAAGAGCTGATATATCTGGGGATTCGGTATGGTTTCTCCGGATTTTCGGGCATATCCGTCACCAGAGAGGATTGCTCGTTGCCAAGAGAAACTAACGACCTTCCTAGAGAAAGATGCATGCACAGCGAGGGAGTGGATGAGTCTGTTGGGGACACTTTCCTCGCTGGAGCAATTCGTTTCTCTAGGAAGGTTGCATCTCAGACCTCTCCAATTCTTTTCCTTTACCGGAACTGGAGGTGTCTCTCTCTAGACCTGGAATTCTCCTTCAGGATATCAAAAGGAATCAAGAAGGACCCTTCTGTGGTGGGACAGATCCTCTCCGATTTGCAGAAGGTCTGTCTCTGTACATGCCAAACCCGAACCAAGTATTGTTTTCCGACGTCGGAGACGGGTTGGGGTGCGACCCTAGGGTCAAGAGAAGTGTCAGGCCACCTGGGAGGGGGAAACAGGTGTCCTGGCACATCAACAACAAAGAGTTGATGGCAGTGTGGTTGGCGTTAAAAGCCTTTCGAGGCCCACGTCCGAAATGCTATAGTTCAGGTCAACTCGGACAACACCACAGCCTTGGCTTACATAAGAAAGCAGGGGGGGTACACACTCTTTCTCCCTGTACGAAACAGCGAAGGACTTGCTTGTTGTGGTCTCAGGCAAGGAAGATTGTTCTCCTCACCAGGTTCGTACAGGGAAAAAGGAATGTCAGAGCCGATCTCCTGAGCAGGAGGAATCAAGTGCTCCCCTCGGAGTGGACTCTGCACTCAGAAGTTTGCCAGGACCTGTGGAGGTTATGGGGCAGACCTCATATCGACCTTTTTGCGACAGCAAAGAACAAGAGAATAGACCTCTACTGCTCCCCGATCTCGGACCCAGGAGCAGTGTCAGTCGATGCTTTCCTCCTAGACTGGCGAGGTCTGGACGTCTATGTTTTCCTCCATTCAAGATTCTTGAGTCAAAACACTCAGAAAGTTTGCGGCCTCGGAAGCGACAAGGATGACGCTGGTAGGCTCCATCCATTCTTGGCCTGGCCGGCCCAAGATTGTTCACAGAGGTACTGGAATGGCTAGTTGGGACTTTCCAAGAGCTCTTCCACAAAGAGTAGATCTGCTCAGACAACCCCACTTCGACAGGTATCACAGAAAACCTCCCCGCTCTCAATCTGACTGGCTTTAGACTGTCAAAAGTCTTGTCAGAGCGAAGGGGTTTTCAGCTAAGGCAGCGAAGGCTATCGCATCAGCTAGAAGGCCCTCTACCCTTAGTGTCTACCAGTCGAAGTGGGACGTCTTTCGCCGTTGGTGCAGAAACCAGAAGCTTTCCTCTTCCAGTACCTCTGTGACCCAAATCGCAGATTTCCTGGTTTTTCTCAGGGAAAAAATGTGGTCTTGCAGTTTCGACCATCAAAGGATATCGGAGCATGTTAGCAGCTGTGTTTAGGCACAGGAATTTAGATATCTCCAACAACAAAGATCTACATGATCTGCTAAGATCTTTTGAAACTTGCAAGAAAACCCTCGTCTCAAATTCCGAGCTGGAACCTGGACGTGGTTCTTCGTTTCCTGAGGTCCTCGAAGTTTCGAACCTCCCAGTCATCTTCTTTCAAGGATCTTACGAAGAAGGCTCTGTTTTTCTTTTGGCTTTAGCATCTGCCAAAAGAGTTAGTGAGCTTCATGCTCTAGAAGGAAGGGTAGGTTTCAAAGGAGATTCCGTGATTTGTTCCTTCCTTCCTTCTTTTCTAGCTAAGAACGAGAACCCCTCAATCCTTGGCCAAGGAGTTTTGAGGTTCCAGGCTTACCCGCTCCCCTGGTAGGGGAAGAGCCAGAAAGAACTCTTTGCCCTGTGAGGACTTTAAGATACTACCTCCAGAGGAAGAAGTCTCTTAAGGGCATTAAGGACAGACTTTGGTGCTCTGTTAAGGATCCCAGTAGACCATTGTCTAAAAATGCTTTGTCCTTCTTTATTAGAAGCCTCGTGAAGGAAGCACATTTGGCTTGCGGTGAGGATCACTTCAAGCTTTTGAAAGTCAAGGCTCACGAGGTAAGAGCCATTGCGACGTCCTTGGCTTTCAACAAGAATATGTCACTCCAGAATCTGATGAAAGCAACATTCTGGAGATGCAATTCAGTATTCACGAACCACTACCTTAGAGACGTCAAGATTACTTGCGAGAAGTGCTTCGCGTTAGGCCCGTATGTATCGGCGGATTCGGTGCTGGGGCAGGGAGCTGAAGCCTATCCTTTGTAAATTTTTTCCCCTATTGTTTGTGTTGTGTTTTTATGGTTGTTTGAAAGAGGATGCGGGTAGGCATCTCTTTCTATTCGTATTGCTAACATTTAGAATGGTTAGGTGATCTGTTCGTGCTAGAGCTCCCTGCATTGGTAGTGGTCAAGGCTCTGTCATTTTAAAGAGGGCGAATCCCCATTGACATGATCCGACTTGGATTCTACTGAGTAAGTGGATATCAAATCCCTTCGGTAGACCCAAAGAGTTTTCAGCTGTAGGTCACGCCCTCGCTGTAGCTCTTCAGGCTTTGCAGACTAATAGACAGTAACTATGAAGTCTTCAGCCTTATCAGGTAAGAACCAAGGTTGTTAGTATCCTACAACAGATGTTGTTCCCCTTTTTTCCTTGTTACCTCTGTCTTTTTCCCTCCACCAAGGGTGTCAATCAGCTAAGTATATATCTGGCAGGAACGTTCACTGTACAAAAATGATATTGTTATTTTACAATAAAGTTTTGTACATACTTACCTGGCAGATATATACGATTGATGGCCCTCCCAGCCTCCCCTCGGGGAGGAGTACAGGTTGGAAGAAAAAATTATGACTGGAAAAGGGGGATTGGTATTCAGACACCTGCCACCTTCCCAGCGGGGAGGGATGCGGGGTAGATCACCTGACCTACCTGTCGAATTTGCCGCGAGTTTTGAATTCTGTCGTGACGTCAGAGACGTAAGCTAAGTATATATCTGCCAGGTAAGTATGTACAAAACTTTATTGTAAAATAACAATATCATATTTATTCATAATCGTGTAGTAAATGTTAGAATTGATTGAGCTAACTTCCTTCTTGAGGAAGTCAGGAATAGAATTAGTTACGCTTCCTTTAGAAGATTTTATAGCTCTCGTACTAACGAGCAGTTAGAGCATTAACAATACTAGTAGTGTTGTATCCTCATCTCCTTCTTACTTCACAGAACTCTTCAAATTCATTTTGCAATTTGAAGACAAAGGAATGTAGCTCAAAATACGAGCTATTGAAAGGTAAGAAGTGATTTTAGTGTTCACAGTGCAGTGGAGGGTGCGTTCTGATCGGCTCTGTTTCGCTCCCAGGCCTAGAACCTCTTCCAAGCTCAACATACACCCAAAGGAGAAGGAAAGTCGAAAGCCTTACGGAGGTTATGGAGAATCCCCACCGATCAGGCGTCCCCTCGGCAGGATCTGTTAGAACGTCCCAGACTGCCAAGTTCGCCATTGGAAAGGCGTCCTAAATAGTAGAGGGTGCGTCCGATCGGCTCCGCTCCGTCTCGCTCTCAGGCCTAGACCTCTTCCAAGCTCACAAGCCCAGAGGAGAAGGAAAGGAAAGTCGAAAGCCTTACAGAGGTTATGGAGAATCCCCACCGATCGGGCGTTCCCTCGGCAGGATCTGTAGAACGTCCCAGACTGCCAGGGATAGCCATTGGAAAGGCATCCTTTAAAAAGTGCGTCTCTTCTTCCGTTTCTTCTTATTCCTTCCGGACATCCGAAACGACGAAGAATGTACATGTTTGGAGTTTCGGACGGATCTGGCGCGTTCTTCTTGAAAAACTAAGAGAACACTGAGCGAGAGGCTGAGAGCCAGCCAGCAAGCTAGCGCGAGCCACGTTCCAACAGCCGCAGCGAGCCGCGTTCCAACAGACTAGCGAGCCTCGTTCATACAGATAAACGCGAGCCGCGTTTCAGTAACTGAGCGCGAGCCGCGTTCCAGAACTTTTTTCTTGGCGCAAGGCACCTTCAAAGAGAAAACAGACGGCTAGATGAGGAGCCTTATAGTAGAGTGGCAATCAGAAGGATGCTTCCATTGAACGTTACTGGCAAGAGGCTCGTAAAAGAAGACTAGAGGCGCTCGGAAACTATCAGGGCGCACGGGACCTTCCACGCAAGCGGAAAGTTCCAGGAGCGAGTCTCCTTTCTAGCGTGCGGAACATTCCAGGCGCGCAGAACTATCCAGATGCCAGGCGCTAGGTGCAAGGATCCAGGCGCCAGAATATTCCAAAATCATTTGAGAGAGAGGTCAGTCGCGAGACTCCTCTTTGAGTTTTTAACTTGAGCAACTTTCCCTGGCCAAATGTGCAAGATGTCACACAGGCGGCCGTTGCTTTTGTCAGAAGGATTCTGATACTAAGAGAAGCCCCTTTTCATTATTCAGAAGACTCCTGTGTTAGGCAGTTCCTCTCAGTGCAGACTCTCTCCTTCATCCATGCTCTTCCCTCGTTTTGGGAGGAGGCAAGAGCTTTGGGAGTTTTTCTTAATAAGAATCTCATCGACGTTTGGGTATGATGGCGGATAGGAAATATCTACTTCCATTCCGTAACTCTAGTGATGAACCAGGAATTCTGTCTCTTCCGCGACTTATGAGGAAATCACGAAGATTTAAAGAGTTCCTGGATTAACTTCCTTAAGGATATATATATAGTACTCTTTCTATCCGTTCTATTAACGAAAAGAACGAAGATAGTAGAAGGTAGTAGAGTATCTGCTGTATGAGAATACGTCAAATCATAAACACATACGTAGTACTTCTTTGCTGTGCAAACTCAATTACCAGTATCCTTCCTACGACTTTCCTAGGAAGGACTACGCTTAAAGGGATTGTTAAGACAACACCTACTTAGTTTCTAGATTTATCGAAGTCTTGTTTCGCTTAAATATGCTTTAATAAGAACTTCCTGAAGTTCGATAATAATTTTATAAGATTCCTTTATTAAATGGAGTAGCTGGCAACTCTGGAAGAGTAAGGCCAGACAGCTACGGAGACTGCTTTCGCTGAGAGCCTGAGACCAACGCAGTACCATGTAGGTGTCAGTCATGAGCGGTCGGGTTGTTTTTACTCTCTCTCCTGCGGGATGGAATAACTATCCGTATCTCTCCCCTACAATCGCGGTCTTAACCTCGGATTGAGGGGATAGTTAAGCTAACATAAATAAAATATTGTATGCCTTTTGCTAAGAAGCTTTCAATAAGAGAGATAGTACAACCTTTCAATGCTGTTTACCGTAGTAACATTATTAAAGGATTCTATCGCAGCAGATAGAGATTTCGTTGTCCAGGCAGGGTACTTACGTTTTCATCTACAGTAGAATGGTTAAAATGTTTGCCTACAGAGTCTTTGGAGTGCGATGATGGCTCGAAATGCTTCCCAGAAGGTGTTCAGAGGGATACAATAAAGAGCTAGAAATCAGGAGTACTCCCAATTTCAGCTCGGAGTCTCCTTCGACTTCCAAGCTTCTTCCCTTCCTTCGGACAAGGATAGGGAAGATTCCTGCAACGAGAAGCCCCTTCAACAGGATTAAGAAGAGATCTTCGTGAGCAAGGGAAGTACTCAAGAAGGATCCTCCTCGGAGGAAGACTCTTATCTCTCATACTGTTAGATATCCTATCGTATACTGGATGTAGCTGACTACAATCACCTCCCCTTGCCGGAGAGGCCAAAGCTCAAAAGTGGAAGAAATTTCTTCCACCCTTCTCCAGTCTTGTGATTTACTATTGGGGATGTTCAGGACTTTCGGACATGTAGCGCCAACCAGGAGCCTTATGCTAAAACAGGTGTAAAAATGCAGAGGCAGACAGCCCCAAGAACACTGTCATTGTCTGATGAGGAGAAAGACCGGGCCTACAACCTGACACAGATGCGCTAGATGCGAACATATAGGACAGATAAGAGTGTCTGATGTGGACATTGCCAGACATCCTCGAGACTCTACCAAGCTCGAAGCTCCGGCAACGTGGGGTAGGGCCAGGCAGGTGGGGAGGCGCCAGGCAGGCGCGAGGTACCAGCCAGCCGCGAAGCTCCAGGCAGGCGCAATGCGCCAGGCAGGCGCGAGGAGCCAGCCAGGCGCGAGGAGCAGCCAGGCGCGAGGTGCCAGGCCAGGCGCAAGCTAGGCTCTAGCACGAATCTCCAGCTAAGGCGCGAGGCGTCAACCAGATGCGAGGCGCCAGTCAAGCGAAAGTACCAGACAATCGCTAGGCTCCAACCAAGAGCGAAGCACCAGCCAGGCGCGAGGTTCCTGCCAGGCTTCAGGCTTCAGACGGGAGAGATCCATTTCAAAGAAAGCCATGGTCTTCTTTGAAACATGGAGATCTCCTAAGCACTTCATAAGTGACTTGATTCCTTCAACAGCTGAGAATTAAAAGCACAGGAAGTGCGCGCTTTTGCAAATTCTTGTTCTGTACATAACAATATGTCATATAAGACATATTAGCTGTGTTGTACGGTAGAGGCAACTCTGTGTTGACTTCTCATTACACAAAGGATGTCAAGTTAACCTAACGAGAGATACCTTTCTCTTTTGGTTTATTTCATACGGTTTCTTTTGCGGATTACGTTACTGGGATAAGGAGCCGACACTGATCCTTAACTTTGAGTTAAAGTTATTTAACTTAGTGAAATTATTGGGGTTTTTGAAAGGAGTGTGGGGATAACTCTTTTCAATGTGAGCGCAAACCCTCGTGTTAGGATCAGGTGATCGGGATCGGTGTTGCACTCCTTCATAAGGTGTATTGTCATAGAAGTGGTCCAGTATCCATTGACAAAGTCCTTTCAGGCTCTGCCGAGTAAGCGGTTCATACCCCATCGGCAGACCCACAAGAACTCTTAGCCATAGATCACATATCTCGCTAAAGTCTTGAGGTGATGCAGACTACCGGGCAACAGCCACGAAGTCTACCACCTATCAGATAGGAACCAAGGTTTATTTATACCTACAACATATGTTGTTTACCTGTCTATTCCATGTTAGCTGTCTCTTACCCTCCACCAAAGGGTGTCAATCAGCTATGTATATATCTTGACAGGTAAGTTGATTGTATGAAAATGATATTGTTATTTAATACAATAAAGTTTCATACATACTTACCTGGCAGATATAGACGATTAATGGCCCACCCAGCCTCCCCGCAGGAGACAGGTGGAAGAGAGAAAAATATGAATAGAAAACGGGAATGGTTCCAAAATCCTGCCACCAGGGCAGGACGGTAGATCACCTGACCTACCTGCAGCGTGTGCCGCGAAATTTGAATTTCTGTCGGGGACGACGGAGGGTCTAAGCTATGTATATATCTGCCAGGTAAGTATGTATGAAACTTTATTGTATTATAACAATATCATTTTCCTGTATAAAATAAGAAGTTCACTGTTGACAGTTCTGTACATCTTTTGCCTTCATTTGTACTTGGTGAATTATCATCACATCCTAACTATAAATAACCTGTAATTGAGTACAAAGCAATAACTGTACTTTTAATATGGAAAAACTTAAAAGTCATGATTTTTTCCAGAGCCCTACAACTAAGCTTATTTTATTATATACCAAAACGGGCAAGACCAGGAAACAGCACATAAGATATTAGATTTGTACATTAATTATAAAACCGTTTAATTATAAAACCATTCACAGTGCCGTGGATCATTACATACATGTAACTGTCCAAGGGGAAGGGCAAGCAGTAAAAAGTCACTTTTGATATACTTCACTTGTATCTCTGTTCAGCTATAAAGACCATTTAGAAGCAGGTATGAAATGATGGCTTAATGACATCCCATAGTTGATTATCATAAATGATTCTTATATTTCTTTGATTGTAAATGTAAGGCAGTAGAGGAGTGATAAATTTCTTGTGGTTTTTTTAGTGCTGGATAAATTTTCTTTACTTGCCATGAATTCTTCAAAGGTATCGAAGAACACTGTCTGCATTTGTAGTGCTCTAGTGATGATGTTTTGTTGGAAATGGCTGATGCCTCCTACAGTGCATAGTTAGAGAGCCATGAAAAAATCAGTGGTTTGTGTTGAATCGGGAATCAGGGCAGTGCAACAAATTACATATGTCTTTAACCAAGTGATAGTGAAATGAAAAGAAAGTTTATGTAAATTAGTCTTAGTCTGGAATCTTATGGAAAAAATATTTAGAGGCTACACATTAGTTGATGATATTCTTTGTTAGTAAGCTGGTATTTGTTGAAACAAAACTGAGACAAAGCAACTAGGCAGGGTTGATGAGTGTGATAGCAGTATTACATGGTACTTTTGAGGAAATTATATTGGTACTTTTTAGGAAATTATATTAACTGTTATTTTTAAAATGAAATAACTTTCATATTTAAAAAGAAAGTACGTAACCACAGTACTGCTAAGAACCCCTTGTCATTTTTGAAGAATGAAGCGTGAAGTTTAGTGGTCTTTAATGTCTCTTACAAACTTATTCTACAAACTCTTGCAAACTGTAAATATGATTATTAAAGTTAGATACCATTCCAAAGATATGTGCTCTCAAAGCTACATATGAGTTTATGAAATTTAGATGTAGTCTGTTGATGTACCACATTTCTTTGGTGTAAATTGGGTGAAAGACTAAAGGGTACCACAGATGTTTTTACTATGTATTCTTCTTTCAGGTTTATAACTCTGAGCATCCTACTATATTAGCGTTCTGGCAGGTGGTCAAAGGCTTCAGTGAAGCAGAAAAACGTCAGCTGCTTAAATTTGTTACTAGTTGTTCTCGACCTCCATTGTTAGGATTTAAGGTAAGTTTGAAAGATTTTATGTGCATCTAATGTTTTTGTGGAATAGTCTACTGAAGTGTTGAGATTTTCAAGGATAGTTATTTGCCAAATGCTGTAGGTAAGCACGATATTAATTTATTGTCACATTTATTATATGAGTTTTACAGTTCTTTGCTATCTCTGTCTTTAGTATTGTCATTTTTGTTTTATAGAAAGCCAATATCATATTTAATCTTAATGTTGTAATTTAAAATGCTAAGCTAAATTTTATAATCTGCTGAGCCCTCCCAACTTAGAATGAAGTTAGGTAGAGGTGACCCCCCCTGTTACAGGGTTTTGTATGTATGAAATCTGAGATTTGCTGTAAAACTTTTTCTGTATGTTATTATGAAATAAATTGTTGCTTTAGGTTTTGCAACTGGTTCAGCCATGTTGTCTACCCATTTGAAGACGAATCCTTTGGAGTTCAGTTTGTTAGATCCAAGTAACTCAGTATGTCAGACCTAGATGCTGACACGTTAACTAAAAAGGGATGCTTTACTGTTCTCTGAATATAAAGAAAACTGACATTACTTTAAAATTATGAACTGACAATTTAGTAATACGTATAATAAATGAAAAGAAAATAATGAGGTGAGTGAAATGAGATGAAGGGCAAAACATAGGAAGGAAGCATTAGAAAACCCCCATCTGTAGCCACCACACAATCAAGAAATAGTGTATTACTATAGAAGATACCACTGAAACACAAGGCATAACAGAAGGTTGACTGAGGCTGTTCAACAAGTTCACTAAATACATGTTTGTCAGGAGATAAAAATTGTATGACAGATAACAGGCTAAATGATCTCTGACTTTGTAATGGTACGTTTTTTAGGAATGAATGGTAAGGTATCCTTAACAGCTCCTGTAAGTCACAAATAGAATTTGGGAATCTTGGCTGTGAGGAGC
>NC_087221.1:52951469-52992041 GCF_015104395.2 Macrobrachium nipponense | reverse complement strand
GATGCATAGCGCCTCAGTGGCGTGATCGGTATGGTCTTGGCCTGCCACCTCGGTGGCTGCGAGTTCGATTCTCGGGCAGTCCACTGAGGGGTTAGAGATGTATATTTCTGGTGATAGAAGTTCACTCTTGATGTGGTTTGGAAGTCACGTAAAGCCGTTGGTTCCATTGCTGAATAACCACTGGTTCCATGCAAGTTAAACAAACAAAACACAAACAACTAGATGCATGATCTGAAATAGAGAGGTTTTTAAAATCCTGTTGCTAACAATGTTCACTCAATTTTCGAGTATGATTTTAACTTCCTACTACCATTAATATCCAAATTGGGTACTCTTTCATATGGGGAAAAAAACCCAAGATAGCCATTAATTACCCAAATTACCAATGAACAAAATTTCCAATAGCAACAACTAGCAGTGAACACTGGAGAGTAATCTTAGCGACAATATCCCATAGGGGGGTAGTGACATATGTACACCTCAAGGGTGTAAGCATTACTCTAGGTTCTTTGCAGCGTCCCTTTGGCTCTAGCTGCAACCTCTTTCATTCTTTTACTGTACCTCCTGTTACATCTTTCAAACCAAAGCTTTTGGTAGTTAAATTAAACATCATGGTAGAATTCCTAGGCTAACATGGCTGTCTCAGGGGATTTATTAAGTGAATAAAAAAAATTATCAGAAAACATTTAAAACATGATCAGGTGTCAAAAGGTCAAGTTAACGTAAGACGATTAAAATGCAGACCAATGTCGTTGATTCAGAAGGGCCCACCATTAAGAATATTTATATCATTTATGGACATGCTTAAGCACATTTCTTCCATACAGCAAGTATTTTAATGTTAACTAAAATTAAACACAAACAATAGCCTTTGAGGTCCCGATCAATTGTCAGGACCCTCGGGGCATCCTTGCTTCAAAACAGAAATCTACGCGACTCGCCAAGCACTCACAAGAAACGGATCCAGCGCTCCTGATTCAAGATCACACATTTTTCAGCAGCAGCTTCATGTCATTGTTAGAACTGTAATTACTAACATTATGTCAGATACTGAAAGCTTTCCAACCTTATGTATTTGAAATCTCTTCTAAATTTGAATACAGAATTGTTCACCATTTTTTCAGGTGTGAGAAAACACATCTGACTGTATATAGATGTTGCCCTGTTTTTCTCTGGTGTCAAATGCTTCTTACACAATTGCTGGAAGTCTTGATATTTCAAGGATTTTATTTAAATAAATTACGTAGAATACACCTTGACTCTGCCTCTTACTTACTACCTCCTATAAGCCTATACCTACATTTATGTGATGCAGTAAGGACTAATTTGGGCTAGATATAATAAAGTTTTACTAAAGATTTCTCTCTCCATTTACACCTCACACAGGCATATGCTTTAAGTGATGTTCGGATTCAAGAGCAAAGACACGGGAAACTAGCTTACAAAGAGAAAAGTTAGATTAGCCAAGTTAGGATAACTGTACCCTTAAATAACTGTTAACCTCCCTAAATTGCACTTGCTCCACTCACTTATTCAACTACCAAAAGTAACAAACTTTGAGGCTAAACTACAAACCATGTACAAGGATAGGACCATAAAGACAAGTTTCATAACAAAATGTGTAAAAATATACAAAAGTAAATGCCTATGCTTCTGTTACAACTAGGCTCTCCCCGTAGGGGATGCTTATATTTATTTGAAACCTCTGCTGAATGACATGGCTTAACTGACTAGGTCCCAGTTCAGGATTAACTTTACAGAATGTTCACGAATACATGGTCCATAATTGTGAGTGGTTAGTACTATTTTAACTTCAACTTGCTGCAGCAATTCCTACACATAATCTGGGGTATGCAAATTGCTTAGCATCCTAAACCATGCTCTGGGTTAAGGCAATTTAACTTTAAATACTGTATGCAGATAGCACAACACCCTCCTTTCACCCCAGGCAACTTCAGAAATAATGGAAGAGAGTACTATCTTTCATCAAAATTACAAGATATTGAGTGTTGAATGGAGGCATCAAGAAAAAGACGCTATCATAAATTGGTGAAATTCAGCATCCATTAGATTAGAAAAAATTGTTTACCATGCACAGGCCTAAGCTGTAAATAATATTTTAAGACTTTAAAACAAAGATACTGAATATTCCATGTAAAGTAATTCTACATAAAATCTCTGCAGCCAACTGTTTGTTCGGAACATTACTAACCTCCCAGACCTGACCTAACCTAACCTAACCTAGGGCTCTGTAAATTGAAAATGGGTTAAAAGTCCTAACCTAAACTAACCTAGGGCACTGCAATACCAAACAGTGTTAAAGTCCTAACTTACCACTCATAACTTGAACTATCCTGGGGGAGGGAGGGGGGCATTCTCACCTAGCCACAGTTTGTAGTATAGCATTCTTTTACAAATAAACCTATCCCCACTATTATAATTTCTCAATTAACCATATTAATAACGAAATCAGAGTGTGGGGTGCTTCTGTAGAATTATCCAATGTTACACTAAGCCAACTGAAATAGGGTAATTTTCCTAAGATTAATAATTCTAAAAAATATATATATACGTATAAATATATAGCAGTTATATGCTAGAGACTAGGCCTATTTACAAAGGCTCAGACCCAGCCTGGTGTAGGCCTGATTATAACTCAAAACAGTTCGCCTATATCATACAATTGCCAAAATTTAGGATTTAAACAGCTAATATCATAAACTGCCATAAATTTATTATTTCAACAGTCAATTTGCCACAAAATTGCCATAAATTTAGGCTTTCAACTGCCAAATTGTCCTAAAATTTAATATCTTTACATACACCAGTAAACATACCCTTGTGGCCAACAGACATTCAAACACTGAAAACTTAGGCTACTATGTACATTCAAACACTGAAAACTTAGGCTACTATGTGACAAAACTACCAGCATTTGGCAATTAATGTTACATAAAATAAATGAACCTATAATAGGAAAGAAAGGTACTCGTATCGTTACCATAATAACGTGGCCAGTGTTGAAAGATAAGTCTAAAAGCGGTAGTGTCCGAGTAAAATCGCTGATTCGGAACCAAAAACAAGAGTAACGGGATGACAGCCATTGTTCGATTGCCAATGACGTCAGTCACGTCACTGAAAACCGGTGTTAATGGTGCCAACGTTTCTAAATAGTTTAATCCATTTCCACTAATTTCAATATTTTTTAAATTAATTAACTGACGTTTTCGACGTTATTTCACGATCCATTCTTGTTGTTGAAAAGCTTTTGCAATTTTTATGACAACCAGCATCATTTTCTTCCATCAGGTTTAGCACTGTGATTGTTTCTCCCGGCAGAAATGGATGAATATTCATAGGCAATCCTCTGAATATTCTGTGATAGGGTGAGGTAACCAGCACCCGAATCATGTGTTTTGCCACAGGTAGGGCGCTGAATGGGATCCTTTTTATACCAGTTGACAAAGAATGCACCTGTCCCAGTAAAACTGTGGTTCTGCCATTGTTAGAATTTGTACTTTACAAAGCTCTGTTTACTAGGATTAGTATGCACATAGAAAGAGTTTAAGCCATTACCAATAAAGCAAGCTAATAAGCACTGGTCTCTACACAGTTCTGTAGAAAGGCATAGTAATGAACAATGCTGTCTCTTCAAGCAGTAGAACAGCAACCTGTAGGAAAAAAAAAACACTCTAAATCTCTGCATGAATGAACAACAGTTAGTAAGAACATGACAACAAATATAAACAAATCACCATGGTGAGTAAAGAGTGAACTAAAACAGTAGGGCAGTAAATGAAACACTGCATACATTATGACAACATAATTATAGATGTTATCGTTGTTGATGATTTTATTTATAAAAGACTAATGTCGTATCAGTTTACACTGATTGAGCAGATTATATATGGAGCTTTAGAAACATTTGAGACACTAAGATAACAACAATATTTTGAGCAATTTTTCAAAATGGTTGCCTCATTTCAGAATTTAAATGGACATTTGCTGGTTACATATTGTTCTGCTGTGCTTATTTTTAGTCTCATTGTTTAGAACATCCTTGAAAATATAGTTCAGACTCCAAATTTTTTAATATACAATGAAAAACCTTCGAATACCAGCATTTTCCTGAATTTTGGTGGCCATCTTGAAAAAAGTGGCCATATTGGAAAGATATCAAATGGGGGTATATCACATTTGAAAAATTACACCTCAAGCTAACTATGTGCAAAATTTGGCGCTTTTAACAAAATTTTAACAATTCCTCCATATTTTTACCGAGAACAGCTGGACTATAAGGCAATTTGTTCAGGATAGCCTACCTCAATAATTCGTTCACTTTGTTTCTTTATTCTCTGCCTGCTCTGTCAAGATGCTTTGCGGTAGCACTTATCCTGTTTTTATCTTCAATATTAAAATTATTTTCATTGTTCAATGTTTGGAGCAAATTTTTCCAAAGCCCTTATAAAGTTCTTATGAAAGCAGCGTCTAGGATCCGACATCATAAACAGCTTAGCACTATGCCTCATTATTATTAGGCTAATTATTCACGAATGAATTTACATCTCTTGGTTTTACACAATAGTAATATAATAACCTAACCCACCAATAACTTTGTTATGAATTCTGCTTTCAATGTACTGCCAAATCATGAAGCTATATGTGAAAGCTGAAAGGGAGTTAGGGTAGTCGCCATCATAAATCAAGTTGCCTATCCAAACTGTTTTAACCCATATTTTATGAGGTCGCCGTTGTGAATGAGTAGTCTCCATCGATTTCTGTCCTGTGCTTCGTTCTCGTTAATGCCTTTCCATAACATATCTACTCACTTTGTAGTACAGTACGAAAACTTTTCATTATGAAAGCGACCAGACAATAGTAACAATTTAGCGGACAATCACCTATTTGTAAGGCGGCGAGTCTTTTAAATATGTAAAAAGCTGTAGCAGCACTCTTTGACTGATCCTAAGGGTTGGCAAAGCTTTCTCGATCGGTTTCAAGGTGTATATATATATATTATATATATATCTATATATAGATATATATATATATATATATATATATATATATATATTATATATTGCCAGATGGAAAATGGTCAGTTAATTTGGTGCGCAAGTCTACAACTGGATCCAAATCACAAGATACCGATGGAACGATGCTATTGGCTTTAGTTATGGGAATCAAAGTAGACTCCAGTTACGAAAAGGAAATGACGATTAACTTGAGATCTGAGAATGTCAAGAGACACCAAGGAAATGATATCTCTCGGGATTCAAGTTCAGGAAAGGAAATGGACTGATTGACGTACGTCACATAGGTCTAGGATGCTCAACTGATTCCAGTTAAAATTAGGATATGACACGATATCCCTCCATTATGATATTTTCAAAAAAGTCCTCTTAGGCTAAGGATTAACTTCACGTTAGGATTCTTAAGAAATTCCAGTTCAGAGAGAAAATTATATATCAAGTCTAAGATTCTTCATTCATGTGATTCTCGATAATATATATATATATATATATATATAATATATAGATATATATATATATATATATATATATATATATATATATATATATAAAGCAAAAGGAAATTTAATTATAAGGTTTAGATACTGGATTTTCGAGAGATAGGGATTCTTGTCCAGCGAAGGAAATGTCATGATTAGCCTCGATTTCAGGATTCTGAAGAGATTCCTGTCAAGCAAAGGAAATTCCAGTAACAATTTCGGGTATGGGTTTCTCAGCAGATTCCTTATTAAGGTTTCTATAGAAAAAAATATATGCTTCAACCTTTGCTAATAGCTTGCATTTCGATGTACTACACACACACACACACACACACACACGGAATTACTGAACCATTTAATTTAAGGAAATCAGAAGATATCTCAGACAGGTAAAGTGTTGTATACACAGTCGAACATTTTATGAAAAATAGTTTCATTCGAAAAGAATATCGAATCGAATTCTTTCTTTTTTCAGAAACCCCTAGGAGTCGCTCTTTGGTGGGATACAAACAAACAAATGATAGCTGGTTGCAAGTCAAGTGAAGAGGTAAATAAACAGACGGATAAAAGGACAGTGCGATAAGTAAGCAAGCAAGCAGACAAACACAAACAATGGATGGCAGCTTCTCAAAGGATGTAGCAAGCAAAAAACCCAAACAGTGGCTCGTAGCTTTTCAATGGACAACACCAAATGACATTTCATTTCACGATGAGGTGAAAAAAAAGACAATCGAACTAACAATGGCTGATGCGGCAAACAAATAAAATTCAAGCGAACAAGTTTGCACTCTTCGCTTGTTGTGCTGGTGACCTGAACAAGAAAATTGAATAAACGGTCGAGATCGGCTTTAGCCTAGGAAACGACGATTTTTTATTTTATTTAACTCTAACTTTATTTTATTTTTCTTCTTTTAAACCGATTTCGCTTGTTTTATTTTCGTTATCGAAGCTGTTTTGAACCCTAGCCCTCAGAAAAATGAATACACCAGTTTTTAACCCAAGTCTGGTCAACTCGGGCAGTCTGGAAAAACAAAACTGTGTCTCGAATGAACAGGTTACATTAAACCTGTGAAAAAACTGCCGTTAACACCCTTTTAAACACAAATATTACCTACAAAATGTCACCAATATATCTATAAACAAGTTCACAGAATCATTCTTTAAACTAAACTTATTAAGCGATGAACGTTATAATAATAATTTCAAGGTGCTCGTGCATCAGAAAAAATTAAATTTCATTTACTCTCGAGACTGCAACAGAGAACGGTGTTAGGCGGAACTAGTATACCAAGGAAAAAATAAAGTCTAAGATACTCTTGTCACCTGAACAAGAACTGTTTATACATACTGTTCTTACGATATCTTGACCTAGAGTTCGCTGTCTTTACCAGTTAGGCAAACAGCTGACGTCAGTCTAGTGGGGCTACTCGCCTATGTAAGTGACGGAGGATATAGGACTTGCGTCTTTGTGTCTCCCTCGAACATATAGCCTCGAGCGCTTCAGTGGCGTGGTTGGTATGGTGTTGGAATTCCACCTCGGTGGTCGCGGGTTCGATTCTCGGCCATTCCATTAAGGAGCGAGAGATGTGTATTTCTGGTGATAGAAGTTCACTCTCGATGTGGTTCGGAAGTCACGTAAAGCCGTTGATCCCGTTGCTGAATAACCACTGGTTCCATGCAACGTTAAAGCACCATACAAACAAAACAAAAATAGAAACATATAACTAATTAGTATCTGCTCGTAAAGCGAAGGCTCTGTCATTTACAGATGGCTAAATCCGACAGCTGACACAAAGTAAAAAAAAGAGACGTAGAAATTACGAAAAAAGTAGAGCCAAAACCATATATGTTTTTTTTTTTTTTCGTCCGTTCCCTTACAGGGCTTAACCTATTGTCCGCAGAGTCGAGTCTACTCTGCACATTCACTTAATACTCCAGCCTGGAAGAAGCCCAAGAAAAGGTTTCCATCGGTTAAGAATGACCTCAGAAAAAAAAAAAAAATGAAAAAAGAACCAGCAAACTTGTCTAAGTGCTTAGTGCGCCCCGCGTGACAAAGATAGAACTTAAGATGGGTTACTTGGATTTCGATATTATAAGGTGTTCTCATTTCTGCCGTTTCGTGATACTTATAGTAAAACCCACTGTACCTGTTTGTCGTTTATACTTATTGGGATTCTTGTTATACTGTTACCAGTCCCTGGCTACTAAGTAGGCCTAAGGGTTGATTGGAATTCTTGTTACTGTTACCAGTCCCTGGCTGCTAAGTAGGCCTAAGGTTTGATTGGAATTCTTGTTACTGTTACCAGTCCCTGGCTACTAAGTAGGCCTAAGGGTTGATTGGAATTCTTGTTACTGTTACCAGTCCCTGGCTGCTAGGTAGGCCTAAGGGTTGATTGGAATTCTTGTTACTGTTACCAGACCCTGGCTACTAAGTAGGCCTAAGGGTTGCGCCGATGGTAAATGGCCCTACTTTGAATAAAACTCACACTGACCTCCTTGGCAATGACGCTAAGTTTTATTCAAAGCAGGGGCATTAACCATCGGCTCCAACCCTTAGGCCTACTTAGTAGCCTGGGACTGGTAACAGTGAGGACTGCTCGTTCTTTGAAATGATTTTAATAAGTTCAGGAAAAAAAGTAGTTTTTGTCAACGCGTAAGTACCCATACTGACAAACAACAAGGGGATTAGTTTACCGGCGCATATGATTTCTACAAAGATGCATCTGTATTCTTTATGTCAAAACATCGATTGTCATAGCGGTTGTGTGTACCTATTAGTTATTGGGTATCATCTGAAATCATGATATCTATTAACGTATAAACATACATGCAACACACAGTGATGGCTTAACTCCCCCTATGCTCCAAACAAACATCTTTCAACATTTTCCAGGTAACTTAATGCTTTTAAAAGAGAAGTGCAGAGTCATCCAGTTAATCCTTAGTGACAACAACCAAGGAAGCGCGACTTTTGTCGACTAAAAGCATACGGCCAAAAAAAAAAGAAAGAAAGAAGAGACGATAAAGACAGAGCGAAAAAGGAAATAAAATGGAATACCACAAAGTTGAAGAATGGTTTCGGCTCGCTCATCACTTTTTTTTTTTTTTTTTAATCCAGAAGAACCAATTGGAGCATACATAAGCCTACCTGAGTATGGAAACCCCCACGAAGCCTTAAGTCCAGAAGAGTCAGGACTTTGTCAAAAAGGCAACCACACGCTTTCTTCTTCTTCTGCTCCGTCGACCAGGACGTCTATAAGCAGCAACTCGCCGGAAGCAAGGGTTCAGTGACCAAGGGCGGATGGCTTCGATTAAGGTTCACTGTTCTGATCTCTGGTGGACCTTAGCTTCGATTTTTTTTCCATATCTGAATTCTAAAGACGTCGCTGGAGGGAGCCGTTTCAAAGGCAAGTCCAGACCACAACAACTACTACTACAGTTCAATTAATTGGACCATGATAATATAGAAATGCTTCTTAAGCAATTCAATATTAAAGGTAAGGTTACTTTGAAATTTCTTTATGGAGGGACAGTCGTGGCGGAAAGAATAGCAGGGGTGCGCATATATGGAGAGAGAGAGAGAGAGAGAGAGAGAGAGAGAGAGAGAGAGAGAGAGAATATAGCTGAGGAAAAGGAAATATATATGTATATATTTATGTGTACACACACACACACACACACACACACACACACACACACACACATATATATATATATAATATATATATAGATATATATATATATATATATATATATAAATAATAATTGTACACCTTGATATCATTGACACTGAAAAAGGGACAATTTCTGAACAGTAATATCTTTAGCAAGAGGGATTTTACTTGGTCAATCTATTGGCAGGATTAACAGACATTTAGGCAGGAGGCTGAGAGATGCTAATAGAACATGCACTGAGTGTAAGAAAACTACCATCAGACAAGTTCACAGAGGCAAAAAAAAAAAAAAAAAAAAAAAAAATTATACAGACATCAACACAGCCAAAAGATTGTCTGACAAGCATATTTAGATAGGATAAAACACTGGTGGACATGTTCACAGACACTGTGAAATACTAACAGACATGTTTTTACAAGCGTGAAAATATTCTTAAGAAAGGCAACTGAACGCAACATCTTTTAGAAGATTGGTGCTCCTCTTAACGGACCATTCTCCGGACAAAATCAACCCCCAACCCTCCCCCACCCCCCAAAATTATTTCTAGGGGACGAGACCAATCTCCAGCTATTCTGAGGTCGTTAAACACAGTCGCAAAGCCATTAAAAGTTTCCTTCTTGATTTCGTAATCCGTCAAAGTTCGTGTTTTAATGAATACTCTTCCTCCACTCTCCACCCCTGTCAAGTTTACTCGAGCGAGTAACCGAATGCAAATTGACTTCAAACGTAAAGGATATTATGTATATTAAAGGTGGGGTTGTACATAGAAGTCAAGGGAGGCCTCTCTCTCTCTCTCTCTCTCTCATAACTTTTAAGGGGCTACTTTGGCTTGCTATCCACGCTGTGATAGTACTAAACAAGGTTTATAGACTTTGGTACTAAAAACATAGCGGAAGCTCTTTGGGACGGTGTGTTTAGTACTAGCCCCTCGGTGATCAAAGTATGATATACACCAATTTCCATATTGTGTGGTCAACAAATTATATTAATAAACGATATTTTGATTCCAGAGGGCTAGTACTTAACACGGCGTCCCAAGGCGCTTCCGGCATGATTAGTACTAGCTCCGAGTAGATAACCTGCCAAAGTAACACCGTTTTTAGGTTTTATGCATTACTAGAGATAATACTCAAAGAAGAGAGATAGCTAGAGTAATTCACACAAGTCAGTTTGGAAAGCTGCAGTCCCTTTCATTCCTTATATTGTACTTCCTTCATATTTTCTTTCTTCCATCTTACTTTCCACCCTCTCCTAACAATTTCAACCACGTGTGCTTATTCTAGTTTGAGCCTACGAGATTGGTAGGCGGAGTCATGAGGTCCACAACAGTGCTTAAATTCTCAGCACGGTTTGGCAGTGTTGAAATGGATACAAGAGGACTGGCGTGGACTTAGGGACTGCGCAGCCATGTCAGAGACTGGCTTGAATAACCGTCGCCATATTCATCAATATTTCCCCGGGTAGCTTCAGTTGAATTTTGTTAACTCCATCAGTTTTATTAACGAATAAGTAGTTTTTTTCTTTTTTTTTTTTTTGCTTGCTTGGGTATTTCTACAGAATAGTTCCGCATGGACTGCAAGGAACCTAACCGCGGATACGACATCCACTAGAGATTGGGGCGTCCAATGTATTTCGCCGTGTTTAGTACTGGCCCCTGGGGGTTTAATTACAGTCGTCCGAATAAATATTACTTAAAATTCTTGTTCAGGAGGTAAGACTGCATTGAAAAACCGCAACTGCCTTAGTGTAGGCCGCCGCGGAATAGTACCCTAGATCTACCTTTGCTTGCTGTAGATTGAGCCAGCCTTATGCCGGCACGGGCTTTTGCTATTCAGCAGCCCGTGACGAAGTTTTTTCTTTTTCTTTCTTTCTTTCTTTTTAATAGAAACTTTTATCTATTCATTTGAACTGCACACTCGCCATCATAACTCATTCGTTTATTCATCTGTTTATTGACTCCTTCATTTATTATAATAAAATAAATTTATCTTTCTTCCTTTCGCTAATTTATTTATACATATATATTTTTTACAAATTAAAGTTTTTATTCGTTTTTTTTATCTTACTTCGGGAGAGTTTTGGAAACCGGGTTCACTTGGATCTCATATAGGTCTCTAACTTTGTTTTATTACTAAAACATGGGCATAAATCCCTGACTGATCAAATTATCCTTAATTTCAAACACATTTCAGTTTGATTAAAATTTCAAGTAAATACTTAACAACGAAATAACCTCCTCCTTATTTCCCAAACCATGGCTGTCTACGATACTCCTATTTCCACACCCACAAGTCAAGTCGTCCAGACTCCACCGCGTCAAGATATTTCGGACTAATGACCTAATTAAGCGGAGAGCTCTCTGTCTCTCTACTCTTCCAAGGGAATGGAAATTCCGAGACGAAGGCCTCTCCCACGGGGAATTAGCGGATCTCGTAATTCGTCGATATAAAAGCGATATCGTGTTAATTGGCAGTTATAGAAGAGTCGGGAAGGTCTGATGAACTTCGAGCGTCTCCTGCTGCCGGAGATTATTAGAAAGAAAGATAATGATAGCTATGGAAAATAATAAAAAAATAACTGGGGTACATCTGTCTCCTGCTGGTGAAAAGATTACAGCAGTGGTTTTTACCCTTTGTCATTACCACGCCCCCTCTAAGAGTTGGTCCTTTCTTTCACGCCACCCTTGCATTATGAGTAAAATTCCTTCCCAGATTTAAAGGAATTAAAAAAAATGGGAAAGAGGAGTTTCGAGTGGTAGGAAGGAAGAACAATAATTACAAAACATGGTGAGCCCAGCGAGGCTAACTAGAGTGGTAGACTTTAGGAAAGTAACGCTATATAAGGTGATACTTTTGCATTTTTTCATAAACGTCTGAATAATAGTTCCTCATTCTTGTTAAGAGAATGACGAATATAATTAATTAGATATTTTTTTTTGTTTTAATTTTTCCCTAGGTTTCGCGCCTCCCCTGGAAGTTGCTGACGGCGTCCCCCAGGTTAAGAACCACTGGATTACAGCTTAGTGTTTTGGAGCCAAATATCTCCGGCGACACAAGAGCGAGAAAAATGATAGGGTTAGCTGATTTTCATCTATTCTCCTGCCCGCAATTTTATGGAAAAAGCAGTAGTCGCTTTTCGTCCATCTCATTCCGTCGAGTCTAACAATAGCAACAATAACTGTCATTCCTCACCCGCCGGTGATATCATAACAGTACCAGAAACAATAACTGCTTTTTCATCCGTCCTGTTGTGGTAAAAATGTAAACAGCAATTATACAGGGTGTGAGAAAAGTTTAACCGTGGACAGGTTCGTCATATGTGATCCCCCTTTCATAATTGTCCTGTTGAGATATTTTAAAGGAAAATTGAGAAAATGAAAGATTTATGAAATACTGTATAAATACAGTATTAAAACTGTTGAACCGACGAGAGGAAACCAACGAAAACACAAGTTCTAAAACAGCGATGAGGACTGTGAGAAGAAAGCCAGGTAAGATTCGAGATACAATAAGAGACCAAACACAGTACTATACTCTGTTTTTTTTTTTTTCATCTGTCCATCCGCCTGTGGTGTTTTCACATGGTAACACTGCTTCCCGGGCTTTAAATAGTTACGCTATGTGTAAATTTTAGGTAAATAAAAGGATATTTGGGTGTACATTTGCAACTGAAAAGCGTTTTAATAATTAACTGTATGCGAATTACACCGTTAGTATTCGAAATAGGATATTGTTATTATTGTTGAATGTAAGCTGAATGTGACTATCTAAAGCCCCGGACGTAGTGTTACCATACACAAACACCACAGGCGGCTGGACAGATGGAAAAAAAACGAGTATAGGCTGGGAAGAAAACAAGAGGATACTGCAAGGCTAAAAGGATGATTAAAGACTAAATATACATATCAGGCAGGAGGGACAGAACAAAATAGAAAACCAGTACAAATACCAGGAAGACAGGATAGAACTGGGGAAATGGAAGGGTAGAAAAATAATAGAAAACCTGAAAGACAGCACAATAAGACCTTACCTTACCTTACAGACCGTACATCTCGTTCGGGTTGCTCCACGTTCCTCAGTGTGAGGCACCTCTAATGTCTACCAGGGAATTGCTAATGCAACTTCCGGTATATTTTGCATCTTCCAATCTTGGATGGTCTGGGATGCAGCTTAGATATCTGTCGAGCATATTCTTAAACACATCTACACTCACTCCTGATATATTCCTCAGCTGAGCTGGCAACGCACTGAATAGTGCTACATTATCGATGCTGGTGCGTAGTGGATTAATGTCATGCGTTTTCCTTAGTTTTCCTGGTATAGTTTTGGGCACTATTAATCGACCTCTGCTTGCTCTTTCTGATATTTTTAGGGATAGACAAGGGGAAAATCAGTATAAATCAAGAGAGAAAAATATGGTTAGTCATTTTGGAAAGCTATTATAATTATGACCAGAGAGTAAATATGAGGCTACAACGATAATATACGGCTATATAGAAGGCTAACATAAGGCAAAAAATACAGGCTCAACGGCCTTCCTTGCGGTACCTCATCGCGGCCTTGTTTATTTGCCTAAGAGTTATCATAAAAGTGTTTCTCGTCCAAGAAACAAAGGCTTCGCGGAGCAAGAAATAGAAGGGCAGGTGTGTTCGTCATTCCTATTAGTGTCATCAAAGGTTTCGGACACCACCCCAGTTTCCTCAGGGGAGACTCATTCTCTTTATTGTTATTCGAAGGGTAAAACCCATTCTTGATGGTGTTTTTTTGTTTTGCTCTCTCTCTCTCTCTCTCTCCTCCTCGGATGAATTAACAAGTCTTTGAGGCATCCTAATCCTTGTAGCTCCTTAACTATCTCTCTCTCCCTCTCAGAAACGCTAAAAATGCCTGAAGAATGTGAAGAGATTCTCTCTCTCTCTCTCTCTCTCTCTCTCAGAAACGCTAAAAATACCTGCTGAATGTGAGGTAATTTACTCTCTCTCTCTCTCTCTCTCTCTCTCAGAAACGCTAAAAATGCCTGAAGAATGTAAGGAAATTCTCTCTCTCTCTCTCTCTCTCTCTCTCTCTCTCTCTCTCTCAGAAACGCTAAAAATGCCTGCTGAATGTGAGGTAATTTTCTCTCTCTCTCTCTCTCTCTCTCTCTCCCAGAAACGCCAAAAATACCTGCTGATGTGAGGTAATTTTCTCTCTCTCTCTCTCCCAGAAACGCTAAAAATACCTGCTGAATGTGAGGAATTTTCTCTCTCTCTCTCAACATATGCAAATTATAGTTTTCTTCTGAACAAACATGGAGATAGTCGTTCGTGCTTTGCCCAAATTGGCTCGTCCAGTTTCCTTTACTATTATTTTTTTTTTTATTATTATAATTTTTTGGGGGAGGTGGGGGGGGGAGATACTACAT
The DNA here is from genome assembly GCF_015104395.2 of Macrobrachium nipponense. Classification (NCBI taxonomy): domain Eukaryota; kingdom Metazoa; phylum Arthropoda; class Malacostraca; order Decapoda; family Palaemonidae; genus Macrobrachium; species Macrobrachium nipponense. Next base: position 52,977,457 of record NC_087221.1, on the reverse strand, counting down.
ATGAGATTCCCTCCTCGAATTAAATTGCCTCTTCGTGGACGGAATGGTGGTGTTGGGGTGGGAGGGGGGGGGGAGTGGGGGGGGTTTGGAGACCCGAAAAGAGGCAGAAATGGAGATGGAGTTTGAAGGATTAAGGGAGAAAGAGGAGGAGGAGGATGAGGGAAAAATATAGACCAAAGAAATAGAAATGCAGAGGGGAGAGAGGGTGGGGGTGTAGGGGGAAGCGGGGCGTGGGGTGTGTGGATGGGGGGGAGGGAGAGTGTTGTTAGAGGAGGGAAGTCGCGGAAGTTCGAGATGGAAAGACCGGGGGGGGTGGAGGGGTGAAGGGGAAGGGACGAGGGGGGAGGGAGAGTATGTGAAAGAGGGAAGAGAGCAGAAGGAAATAATAGAGAAACGCGCTTGAATCTCTCGATTATTAGTTAAATAAACGCCATTCCACCTCCAGTCTTCTTCGCACTTCTGCGCTCGTTCGAAAACGCTGCTCATTTTTATCAATCCTTACTGATATCATCGAAACTCTCTCTCTCTCTTTCACGGCGTCGGTGACCCTGGTAGTTGTCACGCCAGAAAACCTACAATCAATCAATCTCTCTCTTTCTCTCTCTCTCTGAGATGATGAACGCTCTAGAACCACAGTCTTACGTATATATCACGGCTGTAGCAAGCAGCTAGCTCCACCTTTAAAACTAAAGTGATCAGTCTCTATTTTTAGCTCGCCTGAGACGGAGTGTAAGAATGTATGTTGCCGGTGCAGCTTTTTAAAAAATTCTTTTTCAGAGGCTCGGTTAATTAAGCTGTCGCCTCTATCTCTACTGTTTTGTTACATACGTTACAGGTACATCAAGCAACGAATCGGACGGATTTATTAACTGAATTAATCCCGCCTTCAACGACTTCCCCAGATCATCTACTTCGCCGCCGCTAGATGGCACCCGTGTCTCCTCTTTGGAAGTCTCTTCTGCTAGTACAATTTTAGCCAGCCAGTCCATTACTTCGCAAACTCATTCCGCAGAGAGAAGCAAAACCTTCTCGAGTTATGCTACTTGGTTGCTATTACATCCTCTATGTCAAGATCTGGATTTCCATCCCTGTTCACGTTTTTCCTTTCTCGTTCTAGCTAGCCTAGCCAGGCCTTATCAAGGTATGAACAGGCGCTGTATCCATAAGAAAACCTGTTAATAACATATTTTCATGATGAGATCTTATATCCCTGTAAAGCATTAACCCTAAATGCCCTTATCTCAATAATACTTCATCTTGATAAGATCTCGATCACGTACAAACCTTATCTCGAAAGTGCCTTATCTAGATAAGACTATACGTGCATAAGATCATATTTCAGTTGGGTCTCTACCTTGATGGAATTCTTATTTCATAAGACCTTACCTCGAAGAGACTATCTCCATAGGACATTAACTTGATTAGGCCTTACTTCAGGAAGTATCCTGGATCTGACATGAGTTCATTAAGCAGGACCTTAGATTCCACATAAAATCCTCAAACAGGATCCTGGATCCAACACAAGATCTGCAAGATCAGGATCCTCGAACTGGATCCGACACGAGATCCGCAAGCAAGACCTTATACACAACACAAGATCTTCAAACAGGATCCTGGATCCCACACCAGATCCGCAAGCAGGGATCTTGGTCACCACATAAGACCCTCAAAAAAGATCCAGGATCCGACATGAGATCCGCAAGCAGGACCTTGGACACAAAATAAGATCCTCAAAAAGGATCCTGAATCCAACTTGAGATCCACAAGCAGTACAACAGACAGAATATAAGATCATCAAACAGGATCCTGGATCCGACAGGAATTTACAAGCAGGACTTTGGACACAAGATCCTCAAACAGGATCCTGGATCTGATACGAGATCTGCAAGCAGAACCTTGGACACAACACAAAATCCTCAAACTGGATTCGACACGAGATCTGCAAGCAGGACTTTGTACACAACACAAGATCCTCAAACAGGATCCTGGATCCAACATGAGATCTGCAAGCAGAACCTTGGGCACAAAATAAGATCCTCAAACAGGATCCTGAATCCAACACGAGATCCACATGCAGTACCTTAGACAGAACATAAGAGCCTCAAACAGGAACCTGGATCCGACACGAAATTCGCAAGCAGGACTTTAGACACAAGATCCTCAAACAGGATCCTAGATCCCACGTGAGATCCACAAGCAGGACCTTGTACACAACACAAGATCCTCAAACAGGATTCTGGAACCCTCACAAAATCCGCAAGCAGGACCTTGGTCACAATATAAGATCCTCAAACAGAATCCTGGATCCGACATGAAATTTGCAAGCAGGACCTTGGACACAAGATCCTCAAACAGGATCCTGGATCTGATACGCGATCTGCAAGCAGGACCTTAGACACAACATAAAATCCTCAAACAGGATCCTGGATTCAACATGAGGTCCACAAGCAGAACCTTGGACACAACACAAGATCCTCAAGAAGGACCCTGGATCAGACATGAAATCCTAAAGAAGAGGCCTGGATATGACCTGATATCCTTAATCTGAAATTCAAACTTCCAAAGAATATATACTTTTTCCTATCTAAGTTTTTATTCAATAAATTACTTACACAAGTTTACAACAAATCAAGAACTACATACATTTTCATCTAGAATACATTGCTGTCAATGTTACAAAAATTCTTGTGAAATGCTTTAACAATTTGTCTTTCAAAATGGCTTTGATATCTCTTTGGTTTTTTTTATAATGGAAGCTTTTATTCTATTTATAATCAAACGTTCAGGCACATTTTTGTCTTTGAACAAACATATATATTTACAATATAACTTGATAAAATTAGAGTTGCTGTGTTCCTTTGTTTCTTCGATGCCTGTGGGAAATCAAAATACACCATTCTAATGAAATTGAAATTAAGAAAATTGCAAAGAAGCTTCAAAACTCATTTCAATTTCCAAAGAAAACGGCGTTCATTCGAAAAGAAGAGACAAAAGCTAATGGAAAATTTCTAAGGGGCAGAACAGTTATTAGAAAAAACAAATAAATTAACAAATCAATAAGTAAATAAATAAAAAAGTAAGTACATCATTTATAATGGAAGCGGGTCTATGTTCCCCTGGTCCTATGTTTCCGAGGTTCTATGTTCCCCTGGTCCTATGTTTCCGAAGTTCTGTGTTCCCCTGGTCCTATGTTTCCCAGGTTCTATGTTCCCCTGGTCCTATGTTTCCCAGGTTCTATGTTCCCCGGGTCCTATGGGCCCCATGTTCTATGTGGCCTGTTTTAGGTCTGTATAGGTGCATGATACTGTCACCTGACCAGTGACATGCATATGCCATATTTTTGCATGTAATGTGCCGCCAATATACTCCATACATTCATTCAGGATTAATATAGGTAGAATTAGGTTAATAAAATGCCAGTTTATCCATAATTCTAACGCTTTTTCTTCTAGTGCTGAAATAGAATCGTGTAAACCTGCACAGTGCTGCCACCTACCGTCACCCAGAAGAAACATAATCAGCTTGGGCGGTTGACTACTCATACCCGAAACCGCCGGACATCTTTGTCTTAACAATTCGTTCGGGTTTTCGCTCATTTCTACGTTCATCGTCTCATTTACCTTCACGTTAATGATGTGTTTCTATAGTGATGTGTGAGAAAACAATAGAATACCTAATTACAATGTATTTGAATTAAAACTGCTTACACTTGGTGCGTTATCTCTCCACCGGAAGATGGAGTATTGTAGTTAAATAAAACAAAATATAAATCGAAATATTGAAAATAGAGAGCCTGATTCGTTGGGGGACGCTATATCAAGTTATTACAAAGATATTTACGGTTTTGTGTTGGGCTGCTCAATACCTAGTATGAGATGGATTGATGGCTGCTCCCAGCCGGAAAGGGTTAAGGAGGAGATCCTCAATCAGTATCCTGGACCTGACAAGACGTCCTCAAGATAGACCTTGGACCTAACAAGAGAGCCTCAAGAAGAAACCTGGCTCTGGTTAGATATCCTCAGTCAGTACCCTGGACTCCATAAAGGAATCCTCAAGAAGGATCCTGGCCCCGGCAAGAGATCCTTAAAAAGACGCACATAAGATCCTTATAAAGGAGCCTGTGCCCGATTAGATAAGTACTACCCCTGGACCAGAACGTAAGATCCTCATGGGGGCGGCGGGGAGGTGGGAATCTGGGACCCAGCCTGAGATCCTCAGGATGTACTGGACTCAGACTGAGGTCAGAGCAAGAAAAGTGACCCGAATACCGTCCAGAGATGAGTTGGTTTATTGAACATCCCACGTAGTCGTAGTGTCGTTAACAATTCTGCGGGAGAAGATAGAGAGAGAGAGAGAGAGAGAGAGAGAGAGAGAGAGAGAGAAAGCAGCAACCCGGATCGTCTCCTCGTCCTTCTCGGACGATCCAAATTAGGGTCCTATTTTTAGTCTTATTTCTAGACCCTGTTCGCCAAATTCAGCGCCAGCGGTAAATCATTTTGTGAATCGATTGGAAAAGTTAGGGAACCTTATCAAGGGTTTTTTTTTTTTTTTTTTTTTTTTTTGTCGCGAAGTTTTATATTAATCGCTCGGCGACTGTGACATTAACTTTCCCGGTGAAATAATGCGCGTAAATGTGATGGCAAATTCCTTTACTTTAAAGAAGTTCGATTCTGATCTCACGTGATTAGTTCTGCTTAAACAAAAGAGGTCGAAATACTAAGGCGAAATTAGGTTTATATTAGACAAAAGATGTCGGATTACTAAGGTTAAATTAGAAGGTTTATACTGAACAAAAGAGGTCTAAATACTATGGCGAAATTAGGTTGATATTATTTATTTGAAAAGAATTTTAGAGATACTTAAGAAAAAAGCGAAAATTAGGTTTATATGACAAAAAGAGGTCGAAATACTTAAAGGCGAAATTAGTTTAGGAAGGTTTAATTGAACAAAAGAGGAAGCTCGAATTGCTAAGGCAAATTAAGGAAGGTTTAATATTGAACAGAAGGGTCGAATTACTAAGGCTAAATTAGGAAAGGTTTGATATTGAACAAAAGAGGTCGAAATTGCTAAAAGGCGAAAATTAGAAAGGTTTATATATTGAACAAAAAGAGGTCGAAATACTAAAAGGCGAAATTAGTAGGTTTATATTGAACAGAAGAGGTCGAAATACTAAGGCGAAAATAGAAGGTTTATATTGAACAAAAGAGGTCGAAATACTAGGCGAAAAATAGGAAGGTTTTATTATTGAACAATAAAAGAGGTCGAAATTACTAAAGGCGAAAAATTAGAAGGGTTTTATATTGAACAAAAGAATGTCGAAAATTACTAAAGGCGGAAATTTAGTGAGGTTTATATTGAACAAAAAGAATTCGAATACTAAGGCGAAAAAATTTAGAAGGTTTAATATTGGAACAAAGAAAATGTCGAAATACTAAGGCGAAATTAGAAGGTTTATATTGAACAAAAGAAGTCGAAATACTAAGGCGAAATTAGAAGGTTTATATTGAACAAAAGAAGTCGAAATACTAAGGCGAAATTAGAAGGTTTATATTGAACAAAAGAACGGTCGAAAATACTAAGGCGAAATTTAGAAGGTTTAAAATTTGAACAAAATAGGGTCGAAAATTACTAAGGCGCAAAATAGAAGGGTTGATTAATTTGAACAAAAAGAGGTCGAAATTAACTTAAGGCGAAAAAAAGAAGGTTTATATTGAACAAAAGAGGTCGAAATGCTAAAACGAAAAAATAGAAGGTTTATATTGAAACAAAAGATGTCGAATTACTAAGGCGAATTTAGTAGGTTTATATTGAACAAAAGAGGTCGAAATACTAAGGCGAAATTAGAAGGTTTATACTGAACAAAAGAGGTCGAAATACTAAGGCGAAATTAGAAGGTTTATATTAAACAAAAGAAGTCGAAATACTAAGGCCAAATTAGAAGGTATATATTGAACAAAAGAAGTCGAAATACTAAGGCCGAAAAATTAAGAAGGTTTAATATTGAAACAAAAGAAGTCGAAAATACTAAGGCGAAATTAGATGGTTTATATTGAAACAAAAGAAATCCGAAATAACTAAAAGGCCGAATTTAGTTAAAGGTTTATATTGAACAAAAAAGAAGGTCTAATTAACTAAGGCGAATTTAGAAGGTTTATATTGAACAAAAGAAGTCGAAATACTAAGGCGAATTTAGAAGGTTTATATTGAACAAAAGAAGTCGAATTACTAAGGCGAATTTAGAAGGTTTATATTGAACAAAAGAGGTCGAAATACTAAGGCGAAATTAGAATGTTTAATATTGAACAAAAGAGGTCGAATTTTAAACTAAGGGCGAATTTAGAAAAGTTTATATTGAAACAAAAGAAGTCGAAACCACTTAAGGGCGAATTTAGAAGGTTTTATATTGAACAAAAGGAAGTCGAATTACTAAGGCGAAATTTAGAAAGGTTTATATTGAACTAAAAAAAGAAAGGTCGAATTTACTAAGGCGAATTTAGAAGGTTTAATATTGAAACAAAAGAAAGTCGAAACTACTAATACGAAAATTTTAGAAGGTTTGTTATTATTGAACAAAAAGAGGGTCGAAAATTACTAAGGCGAAAATATAGAAGGTTTTAATTATTGAACAAAAGAGGTCGAAATGCTAAAAACGAAAAATAAGAAAGGTTTATATTGAACAAAAAGAAGTCGAAATACTAAGGCGAATTTATAGAAGGCGTTTATAGTTGAACAAAAGAAGTCGAATTAACGAAGGCGAATTTAAGAAGGTTTATATTGAAACAAAAGAAGTCGAATTACTAAAGGTTTGAATTATTGAAGCGTTTAAAATATTGAACAAAAGAGGTCGGAAATACTTAAGGCCGAAATTAGAAGGTTTTAATATTGAACAAAAGAAATCGGGATTTCTTAAGGCGAAATTTTAGAAGGTTTATTATTGAAAAAACAAAAGAAGTCGAAATACTAAGGCGAAATTAGAAGGTTTAGGTTTTAATTGAACAAAAAGAAGGTCGGAATTTAACTAATGGTGAATTTAGAAGGTTTATATTGGAACAAAAAGGAAGTCGAATTACTAAGGCCGAATTTAGAAGGTTTTATATTATTGAACAAAAGAAGTCGAAAATACTAAGGCGAAATTAAGATTGGTTTATATTGGAAACAAAAAGAGGTCGCAATTTACTAAGACGAAATTAGGAAGGTTTATTATTGAACAAAATAAGAAATCTAATTACTAAGGGCCGAAATTTAGAAGGCGTTTTAATTATTGAACAAAAGAAGTCGGCAATTAACTAAGGTGCGAAAAATAGAAAGTTTAATTATTTGAAAAAACAAAAAGAGGCGTTCGAATTTACTGAAGGCGCATTTAGAAGGGTTTATATTGAACAAAAGAAGTCGCAAATACTTAAGGGCGAATTTAGAAAGGTTTAGTAATTAGAAACAAAAGAAGTCGAAATTACTAAAAGGCGAATTTAGAAGGTTTATATTGAACAAAAAAGGAGTCGAAGCTGCTAAAGGCGAAATTTAGAAGGCTTATATTGTGAAACAAAGAAAGGAGGTCGAAATACTTAAAGGCGAAAGATTAGAAGGTTTATAATTTGAACAAAAAGAAGTCGAATTACTAAGGGCGAATTATTAGAAGGTTTAATTATGAAACAAAAAGAGGTCGAAAATGACTAAGGCCCAAATTAGAAAGGTTTATACTGAACAAAAAGAGGGTTCCGAATTTACTAAGGCGAATTTAGAAAGGTTTTATATTGAACAAAATAAGAAGTCGAAATTACTAAGGCGAAATTTGAAGGTTTATATTGAACACAAAAGAGGTCAAATACTAGGCCAATAGAATGTTTAATACTGAACAAAAGGAAGGTTTCGAATTACTAAGGCGAATTTAGAAGGTTTTTATATTGAACAAAAAGAGGTCGAATACTAAGGCGAATTTAAAGTTTATATTGAAACAAAAGAAAGTTTCGATTACTAAGGCGCTTAGGAAGCTATATTAACAAAGAAGGTTTTCGAAATACTTAAGCGAATTAAGGGGGAAATTGTTTATATTGAACAAAAGAATCGAATTACTAAGGCGAATTAGAAGGAGTAATTATTGACAAAAGAAGGTCCGAATCTTAAGGCAAATTTAAAGTTTTAAAGAACTGACAAAAGAAGGTTTTCGAATACTTAAGGCGAATTTTAGAAGGATTTTATAATTGAAACAAAAAGAAAGTGTTTCCAAAACTTACTAAAGCGAAATTTAGAAGGTTTATATTGAACAAAAGAGGTCGAAATTACTAAGGCGGAAAAAATAAGGAAGGTTTACAATAAATTGGAACAAAAGAAGTCGAAAATTAACTTAGGGCGGAAATTAAGAAGGTTTATATTGAACAAAAGAAGTCGAAATACTAAGGCTAAATTATAAGGTCTATATTGAACAAAAGAGGTCGAATTACTAAGGCGAAATTAGAAGGTTTATATTGAACAAAAGAAGTCGAATTACTAAGGTTAAATTAAAAGATTTATATTGAACAAAAGAAGTCGAATTACTAGGGCGAAATTAGAAAGTTTATATTGAACAAAAGAGATCGAAATACTAAGGCTAAATTAGAAGGTTTATATTGAACAAAAGAGGTCGAATTACTAAGGCGAAATTAGAAAGTTTATATTGAACAAAAGAGGTCGAATTACTAAGGCGAAATTAGACGGTTTATATTGAACAAAAGAAGTCGAAGTTCTAAGGGGAAATTAGAAAGTTTATATTGAACAAAAGAGGTCGAAATACTAAGGCGAAATTTGAAGGTTTAAATTCAACAAAAGAGGTCGAATTACTAAGACGATATTGAATAAAAGATGTCGAGTTACTTATGCGAAATTAGGTTTATATAATAAAAAAGACACCGAAGTAATGTAACTCTTGTAAAAGAATTTTTTTGGACTTCTTAAAGTGATTGTTTTTTATCTTGAAACATTATGATGAAATAATATCGTTCATTCTACATATTCATATAGGGACTGACCCCGCCCTGTGTGAACGTGGAACTTATAACCGGTGGTGGCCCATGTTGTTGGCACCTATAGCAGTGCCAGACGCACGATCATGGCTGATTTTAACCTCATTCCATATAAAAACAACTGAGGCTAGAGGGCTGCAATTTGGTATGTTTGATGATTTGCAGCCCTCTAGCCTCAGTAGTTTTTAAGATCTGTGGGGGGAGAGAAAAAGTGCTTACGGACTGACAAACAGGCATCTCAATAGATTTCTTTTACAGATAACTGAAAAGTGAAATCATTGCGCCTCAGTGGCGTGATCGGTATGGTCTTGACTTGCCACCTCGGTGGCCGCGGGTTCGATTCTCGGGCATTCCACTGACGGGTTAGAGATGTGTATTTCTGGTGATAGAAGTTCACTCTCGACGTATTTCGGAAGTCACGTAAAGCAGTTAGTCCCGTTGCTGAATGACCACTGGTTTCATGCAACGTAAAAAATACCATACAAACAAACAAAGTGAAGTTATTATAAATCAACTTACCACATATAAGACTAATTACGTAGGTACAGCAGCAGCCTGACTGTAATTTAATAGTAACCAAATACTGCTTCCTCGTCCCTCAGTAAGAAATTGAACAAACGAAACTTCGGACGCGTCGGGGGCAACTAAACTTTCCGGGACGAGTCTGATTTAATCCGCGCTGTTTTCACGCTGAAAGGAAATCTCGGAAGCGTTGGAGCTCTTCTTCTTCTTCTTCTTCTTGCGTTTTTGCTTCACGACTCCTCCTTACTAGGGCATCAGGTTGCCAGCTCGTAGGGCTTCGCAAAAGAATAAATAAATAAATGAATAAAAAAAAAAAAAAAAAAAAGATATGTCTGGTTGTGTACACGTGTCACGAGGCTAAGACTCGAAGCGTGGTTAACTGTAACAATCCACTTATGGGTCTAGATGTTCAGAGAGCAGGTAGCTCTGGCGAAATAAACAAACACGCGCTTTCTCAGACGAACAAACGAACAAACAGGCACGTAAGGAAAGAGAAAAGAAAGGCAGAAATCAAACTTGATCTATAATTTTCTAGACAGTTGTATACTTTCAGAGTATAGAGGCAGCTGAAGGTGGCTCGTTAACAAGTGACCCCGACTATAGACTAAGCTAAGGAGAAGAAGAAGAAGAGGGGGAGGAGGAGGAGGACGAGCAAGAGAAGGAGGAGGACGAGGACGAGGACGAGGAAGAGAAGGAGAAGGAGGAGGAGGAGGAGGAAACTACAATTCTATAGAGGGTCGACATTATACCAAGCCAACCCTGACTATAGAGCTAAGAAGAAGAAGTAGAAAAAGAGGAGGAAGAGGAGGAAACTACAATTCTATAGAAGGTCGACATTATACCAAGCCATTTCCTTCCCAGAACCTATTGTTAGATAAAATCTTCGAAACGATTTAGTACCTGAAAACACAACTTCAAGTAGGGGAATCACTCAGCCGTGATAGTAGTTAACGCAGCCATAGAAGACGGCTTTTAATAGGCGCACTTCTTTACTGACGTAACTGGAGAACTGACGTAGCCTCATTTACGTAAATGCCGAGCAGCCTTCTGGAGTCCGAGGGTTAATGAGCCCCATTCGGAGCTGGCGTGAAATATCCCATCGAATACCGTTCCGTAACGAAGTGCTGTCTCCCCTACCTTCCCGATCCCCTTCCTCCCACCACCTCCCCTACCTTCCCGATCCCCTTCCTCCCACCACCTCCCCTCCACCCTGGGCTGACAAACCGGTTTGCAGGGGTGAGGGTGGGTGGGTGGGTGTGTCATGTCTCCCCTGCTGTCACCCGGGGCGGGACAAACAAGATCCACTCTGATTTTAAGGCATATTTTCTGGTCTCCGGGAGATGTGTGTAAATATCCACTGATATCTGAGAGATATATTTGTAGATCTCACACTATCCACTGATCTCTTTAGAAACTGAGTTGGATATTTACTCTGTTTAGAACTTGAAATATTCATTAATCTTAAAAAAAAAAAATAGCCCCTAAAACTGGTTATTGTAGTACCGAGTCAGACACTTCGTTTAAGAGCAGCTTGTTAGTTTGTTTTTATATTCTGTAAAATCAAACTATAATTTCAACTTCAGTTCTAAAGAAAAACAGAGTTCAAAATCATGGTTCATACTAGTTCTTACTGAGCAAGCATGAATTCGACCTAAAGGCAACTTTGAACACTTAAAAAAAAAAATCGTAACCGTTGCATTCAATGACAAAAGTCTTCGCTCGAAAACGAAAAGAAAACGGGATTTAAACTGATATATTCAAGCTTTTTCTTCCTCTCTAGAGCAAGGACACACGAGGTAGCCGCAAGCAAGACCTCCTTGGGTATAAGCCAGTTAAATCTGTACCACTTCTTGCTTTCCTCGGTTCCGGGCTAGTTAAGGGCACAAGGAGGCCCTTCCTATGAGCCTTAAGACAGCAACGAGAAGGAGATTGCTAAGAGGGCAGACGAAATTGGATCTAATTTAGGACAAATAATTGTTCTCAAACAAGCGTCAAGAGCGATTAAGGGAATTAGCCCAAATTACGATAATTGTAGGCAAATACGTTGTGCATTATTTTTCTTAACGACAGGATGTAATATGTCGCATTGTATCATTGAATAATAATCTACTTATTTATGTTTTCTGCATCGTGTGATAGGAAAGTCCCTTTCAGATTGAAGGGCAGAGTGCACAAGACAGTGGTCAGACCAGCAATGACTTATGGATTGGAAGCAGCACCTCTAAGAAAAATCAGAGGGCAGAAAGTTGAACGTAACCGAGATGAGGATGCTTAGGTGGATGAGTGTAGAAACCAAAAAGGACAGGGTTAGAAATGAACATATTAGGGGTACAGTAAAGGTCACTGAAGCATCAAAGAAAGTGCAAGAGGCAAGGTTAAGATGGTATGGCCACCTGATGAGAAGAGAAGAGCAACACCTGGCAAGAGAAGTGATGGACGTGGAGGTGGATGGAACACGAAGGAGAGGAAGACCTAAGACCAGGTGGAGAGATTGCATTAGAGATGATATGAGGGAGAAGGGAGTACGGGAGGAAATGACACAGGACAGAGGTAGATGGAAGAGACTCATTAAAAACGGTGACCCCGAATAGGGATAAAGCTGGGAAGAAGAAGATGATGTTTTTTTTGCATCGAATTTCACCCCTATTTTGGAAGGAAAGGAAAATGAGTAATGAGCAGAAATGGATTTCACCAGAAAGATTACAAACAATAATAAAGTTACGTATATCTTAGTTTAACCAGACTACTAAGCCGATTAACAGCTTCCTAGTACTGGCCCGAAGGATTAGATATTTTTACGTGGCTAGGAACCAATTGGTTACCTAGCGACGGGACCTACAGGTTATTGTGGGTTCCGAACCACGCATCGAAGAATTAATTTCTAATCACCAGAAACAATATCCTCTCATTCCACGTTGGCAGAGCGGGGAATCGAACTCGGGGACTACCGAATCGGTAGGCGAGCACGTAACCCACTTGTCCAACGAGGAACTAGAAAGAAAAACCAATTATAAAAACAAACTTAAGTCTCTTAGAAGACACACAGAGACCCTGGAAAAAACATTGAAAGAAACTCAGGCTACAGATTTATTGGCTCTCTACCTGGCGTCAGTTCCTCATTGGACGAGTGGGTTGCTTACTCGCCTATCAATCTGGTGGCCCAAGCTCGCTCCCCGCTGCCACCAATGCGGAATCAGAGGAATTTGCTGGTGATTAGAAATTCATCTCTCGATATAATGTGGTTCGGATCCCACAAGAAGTTGTAGGTCCTGTTGCTAAGTAACCAATTGGTTCTTAGCCACGTAAATAAAAATCTAATCCTTCGGGCCAGCCCTAGGAGAGCTGTTAAATGAGCTTTTAATGGTTTGGTTAAACTAAGATATACTTACAGTTATGTGAGTTTTCCTCGCTAACATTGTTCTGCAAAAGGCACACTGTAAGCAGCCAGCGTCTCCTTCAAGGGTCAATGAGTAAAACTCAGATATCTTAAAATGATCTCAATTATCTGATGAAGCGATTTGGTTTGAATCCCACCTTGGAGTGAGGGAGGAACTTTTTTTTTTCTTTTTATTAATATCCTTTTGGATTTCAAGGGTATCAGTCAACATTAAGGTGACGGAAAGTTTGAGGTGACTGAACCCTTTATAATACAAAGAACCCTTTAATGAAATCAGTAGCTTATCCCTGTCCTAATATATATATATATATATATATATATATATATATATATTATATATATATATATATATATATATATACAGGTGTGTATGTATCTTTTCCTTATGGTAGAGTGCCTCCACAACTGTATATTGGGACTAGTGGTACGTTAGGCCTAGCAACCATGAGTCTAAGCTGCACCACTGCCTCAGCCGTCACTTAGACTCACTGCATCTTCTCTCTCTCTCTCTCTCTCTCTCTCTCTCTCTCTCTCTCTCTCTATGTTTTATATATATGTATGTGTATATGTATGCGTAACTTTCCATAAGAACGTACACACTTACATCACACTTACAGCATGGTAATAGAGTTGGGAAACTACTGAGCAACCTCGACGCAGTCTGTGTGCAAACATCGCTTCTTTTTCCGCGAACTGCCCACGGTGTCTGTTCCATTTGGGTCAATGGGATTAGTGAATAACAGCGAGGGAGGGGGAAAGGAAACGGCAGGAGGAAGTGGAGTGGGGTGTGGGAAAGGAAGATGGGAGGAGAGGTGGGAATTCAGCTTCTAAGGATTTTTTTTTTTTTTTTTTTTTTTACATGGAGGAGCTTTCCAGTTCCAGCGCGAATGGAATTGTCGGTTCTTCTGGACGTGGCTGTGTTATTTGGGTTTTAAATTCTGATGTCTAATATTTGGGTTGGAATTGAGTTTTTCACTATAGTCGATTCATTTTAGGTAGATTCTTGTGCCCACGAGACGTTTGTTTGGCGGCCTTTGATTGGCTGGTGCCGGGAGGTAGGCCGCTCGCTCAGTGACTCATTATTTACGTCTGTGGCTTAGAAAACTAGCAATGATTATATTCATTAATCTCACGCTTTGCTCAAGATAGGGAATTTTTGGTTATTTTTCCTGAAATCAATAAGATAAAACCCAAATTAATTATAACAAGTAAAAGTGAAAAGAGAAGTATTTGATTCTTTATACCTGTTTTTACTTATCATCGGATTATGCATCATTAACGTGATCAAGATGAAATAAGATGAAATAAAACTGGTATTTTCATACAATAAAATCACCCTGAATATGCTGGTGCTTTCAGATTTTGGATGCGTGTAGTGTGAAGAGAAAATGAAGAATATGTCTTATTATATTGCATCCGTAAATGATTAAAGTTTGACGGTATTACCGAGAGAATGAGATCTGCAAGACGTCATTGTGTAGGTCGTTTCAGCGAGAGATTTGAGTTGCCAATTAGCGATATAAGAGGTGCAGTTTTGACAATATTTACCATGTTATATCATTACATTTTCTGTAATTAAATACACAGAATTCCCATTATGACTGCCGAACATTTTCAATCCAATATCATACAGTATGTCTGGACATTATCTGATAAGGAAAATAATAATATCAGATGGATGCATCTAGATGGTAACGTTAGCCGAGATCTAGGCAGGAAGCGGGCGGGGAATTCAGTACAGCAAAGAAGTTGAACTCAGCCTAAGCTTTAATCAGATTGTTTCAGAATATTTTTAATTTTATTATATGAATATATTTTCAAACGAAAGAGATATCAGAGACTTATTTGAGTGATATGAAATAATAATCTCAGTGAAGTAATAAACAACAAAGAATTTAGGAAGACTGACTTCCTTTCAGGCTGAGTCAATTACGGATGCAACATAATAAGACATATTCTTCATTTTCTCTTCACATACTACACGCATCTAAAACTGAAGGCACTAGCGTATTCAGGGTGATTTTATTGTATGAAAACACAAGTTTATTTTATCTTGATGACATGAAATTATTAAAAATCCGATGATAAATAAAAACAGGTATAAAGAATCAAATACTTCTTTCTTCACTTTTACTTGTTGTAATTCCTTTGTTTTATCTTATTGATTTCATGAAAAGATGACATAGTTGTACAATTGATACCGAATCCTATGGTTTGACCGAAACTTTCCTATCTTGAGCAAAGCGTGAGATGATTGAAGAAATATAAACATATTTCTAGTTTTCTAAGCCGCAGAAGAAACCAATGAGACTGAGTGAGCGGCCTACCTCCTGGTACCAGCCAATCAGAGGCTGCCAAACAAACGTCTCGTAGGCACAAGAATCTACCTTAAGTGAATCGAGTATAGATGTGTGAAGTCATTCATTATTCTAGGCATCCGGTGCCTGTAGAGGAAATGCGTGGTTACTGATCTGGGTAATATGTTCTTCGGCTGGGGAGGCGTTCGAGCATGAATGGAAATGTCAGCATTCCCACCAACTGAAAACAGTCTTATTTTAAGTTCATTTTCCAGATGATACTAACTTGACGTGGACTTGTTAGTTATTATTCTAAACAAAAATTCATTGTAGCGAGGATGTAGCTACATTCGAAATTATTTATTGCAGTGATTGAGAGTAATTAATGTTTCTAAGTAATTACTTCCTCAATACCGACAACATTCGAGCATATATTAAACTGACAGCTTTTTCAACGAAGCGGCATTGTTCGCTACTCTATAATTGTTGATATGCCCGCAATTAATCATTATCTCGGTGGCAAATACGTTCAGTTATGGTTGACAATAATTTCGAATAGACTTATAACCTAATTTGAGTAACTCACGAATGTATTTTTGAACGTTATGATATCTGAATTGCTCGCCTTTCCGTACTTGAATTTTGCCTTCCCCAGTAACAAGCTTGGTACACGTGTTTCGGTTCATTGCTTTTGACTGGAGTACCTACCTACGGTCAGCTTTCCAACGGCTTCATCCTGGCTAATGAGTTCAGCTGACTCTCAGTCACAGGTTTCATCACCCGGTAAATTATCTTTCTAGCTTCAAAGAGCATTTGTTCATCCGTCAGCTGTAACCACATAAAACGCAACTTCAAGCGCTAAGTCTAAGGGGATGGCGCGTGTGAGCCGGTACAGAGATGAATCATATCTTTCCTACTACTACTATTGCACACACAGGACCGTTACAGAGATGCTACTAGTTCTACCAGTTATAGAGATATGAGCCGTGACAAAAATGTTTCTTTTTAATACTAATACTATTACTATCATAGACATAGGGGCCGTTACAGATATGCATTTCTTCCACTACTACTACCACTACAGATCCCTGTCTCATTTAGTGTTCTCCTACATCGCTGTCTAACTGACATACCTATTTCTA
Organism: Macrobrachium nipponense; assembly: GCF_015104395.2. Taxonomy (NCBI): domain Eukaryota; kingdom Metazoa; phylum Arthropoda; class Malacostraca; order Decapoda; family Palaemonidae; genus Macrobrachium; species Macrobrachium nipponense. The sequence continues at coordinate 52,961,103 of NC_087221.1, read as the reverse complement.
CTTTAGTGTTTACCCTTCTATTAAAGAACCAATCATCCGGGAGGACCGAGAGTTTAAGAATTGGCCTAAGAATCTGGTTTATGTTCACTAATAAAACGAATTCTTTCTTGATTACGAAACGCATGTTTTATTTATGCGCTGTGCATTATGGTTTATCATGACAAGAACTAGCTGTAGAATTAGTTTGTTTATATAGGCCTAATCAGAGTTTGGGTGTTCAGTTGAAAATCTCAAGTAAATCTCGCTGGTCTCTGAAATAACATGAGGAACTGATCGGCTGTTAGTCCTTTGTGCATCGCTAAATACGTTTGAATTTTATTATCCAAGTGGATCCGTTTAATTCTTTTCTATTTTCACCAAGCTTTGGGCTGTCAACATCCTCCCTCCCCCCACCTGTTAATTAGATGCTAGGTCATCCATAGCAGTCAGTTCCTTCACGATCATTTCTCGATAAAATGCGGTTTGGATCCTACAATAAGCTGTAGGCCCCGTTGCTAGGTAACCAATTGGTTCCTAGCTACGTTAAAATATGTAATCATTCGGGCCAGCCCTAGGAGAGCTGTTGATCAGCTCAGTGGTCTGGTAAAACTAAGATATACTTAAGTTCCTTCACGAAGGTAGTGACCACATAACCAATGTTCTAATAACTTAATGATATAGTTATTCAAAATTTAGGTTTGAAATTTATCTCCAATGCGTGATTCCCAGATTTGCACTTAAGACAGTTTTGCTAGGACAATGAATACGTTGTAAGCAATAATAAAGTTCAATAAAAACCATATATGTCTAACTTTCCCATGTCCGCCGTCAATCTCTTAAGTCTGAGGTTTGTCATTTTATTTTATTATTCACTTCTCAATGTATTTATTCTTTTATTTATTTTCTTAAATAAATTAGTTACCATTCATCTAATCTTGCATTTACAAATATATTTCTTTCCATCTGCTTATTCATTTATTCAGTATTCCTCTCGTACATTTTTTATACATTTTTCTTAATTTTTTTCAAGTAATAATAATAATAATAATAATAATAATAATAATAATAATAATAATAATAATAATAATAATAATAATAATAAAAATAATAATAATAATAATAATAATAATAATAATAATAATAATATTATTATTATTATTATTATTATTATAAATATGGAACACTAGGTACGATCCCAAGATCACTGAAAAGGAATCTGGAAAAACTAGAGGCCGAAGTAGCTCTAGGACTCATGCAGAGAGTGTGCCCCTAGAAACAGAGCACACAGTAAGAAAAGTGATGGACTCTAAGGAGACAGGATGCAACCCGGAACCCCACACTACTATATGTACCACCCAGTCGAAATGGAGGACTGTGATAGAAGAAAATTATAATAATAATAACAACAAATCGTTAGGTTGAAGGTTAAGGCAGCCGTACCTACTTATGCCTAGCTTATTCAGTTGGTACTTGAAGGATAACAAGGAATTTAATGAGGCATCCTTTCACTCCATTGGTCAGATCCTTCGTTATTTCTGTGTCGTTATTATTATTATTTTTATTATTATCATTATTATCATCATCATCAGAGAAGAAGATCCATCAAGTGGCATTTTGTGCTCCGTTTTCTTCTTGTTAGATACATTTTTTTTACAGACGAACAATTTACAAAGTAACGGTCCTACAAGCTGACACGCGTAGGCCTAGCCCCCGGCTGTCATCTTCAGAGTTGTCCTTGTGACCTCAATTGGCAGTTTGTTGACCTCGTGTGACCCTATGTTTATATGTTTTCTCGACCTGGATCTCGTTCACGGTCCGTTGTATATGTCTGTATATAGTATATATTATATATACATATACATGTACATGAATACCTCATCATTCACTGTGCTCAAGATGCGCTTCCTCGTGACGTTGATTTTACCGTTGAAGAACAAAAGGAATCAAACACGACGACGAAGGTTAAGCCAAAGACGACGACCTTAAAATGCTGGGCTTCTTCTAAGACTTCGTGAGGACGGTCAAATAAAGACGTGGAAGTCCTTCGACATTTGGTATGACAAAGCTTATTTCAAAAGGAAAAAAGATACATAGTTTTTTTTTCTAGTTTTATAGGCTCTCTCTCTCTCTCTCTCTCTCTCTCTCTCTCTCTCTCTCTCTCTCTCTCTCTCTCCTTATACGGTCTGAACATAACCTGACGAAAGTTTAGTCCAGCAGGTGAAACTGGAAACTGTTGCATACAGTGTGCGTGTATGAATGCATAGATGGGCATGTAAACTCCATCATACATTTCTCCATGAATATTATAAGCCCATTCATACACCATCCCACGAATGTTACTTCGAATGTTACGAACCCTTTTATAAACAACCTATCGACGTTACATAACTTCAGATCAAATGAACGTAACAGAACTTCATATGGAAATTTTTTTTAATATTGCAAACTTCGTTTTCCGACTTCTACGATTAGATTGTCTAACCACAAACCCAGCCCCAACCCCACCCACCCTACTCCTAACCTAAAATAACCCCCTCCCCCGAATCCCCCGGCTTTTATTTATTTCTGTTCTGAATGTTGCAGTCATTAATTTCTTACAGCTCCATTCTGGATGACAAGAAATATAGTATAATTTCCTGCACAGAGACATGGAATAATGGGATAAGAGATTACCAACGCGAAAATAATTGGATGGAATTCCAGGTCCAACTGATTCTAACTGGATACCACGGCACAAGCAAACCCAACAACACAGAGAGAGAGAGAGAGAGAGAGATACATAAGCACCACCCAACCAAGACCACACTTAGAGACAGACATGCAGTCCTTGTAGAAAACACAGGAAGAAGAACGGATAATCTCCGTCAATAATCCTGGTCAGGTAGAGAAGCGAACACATGACTCAATTGTTGTCACACGTGAATGTAAGGCTTCTTGAGCCCTTCTAAACAACTTTATAATAGTGTCGTATGTATGTATGTATGTATGTATACACACATTAAGCTACAAATATCCTTTAATATCTAATTCGCTCTACCTCGGAATTAATATATTCTCCTATATGTTAACCGAAAGGAGAAATTTTTAGTTGATAAGAAATTCGTCGGCTCATGGGCGCGAACCACAGAACCAAGAATTTAGGACGTACAGTGAAGCTCTTTACTCTCAAAAGGCTATCACGTGATAGCCTTGTGGGTAAAGAGCTCCGCTGTACGTCCTAAATTCTCGGTTCCGTGATTCGCGCCCATGAGCCGATGAATTTCTTAACTAAAAAACTCCCCTTCGGTTAACATATAAGAAAATATATTAATTCCGAGGTAGAGCGAATTAGATATTAAAGGACATTTGTAGCCTAATGCCTATGTATGTGAATCACGGTGATGTTATAACTCATGTACATATATATATATATATATATATATATCTATATATATATATATATATATATATATATATATATATATATATATATATATATATATATACATATGTATATATATACATATACATATATATATATATATATATATATATATATATATTATATATGAATGGTAAAAATTTTCTGTTACAACAGAATTCCATCTAATAAAAGGAGCCCATAAAAACACCAAAATATAGAGAGAAATACTATATTTCAGAGACTGCTGTCTCCCTCTTCAAGTATATGAATGAAAAAAGTTTACAGAAAAGGTGGTATTTATACCAAGAGGATCCATCCACAGGTAAGCCAATTAGGTCACCCCCGCTGATAATCTTCCTTTAATCTTCTTAAGCGTTGGTTGAATGAAAATCTTGTCGATCACATCTGAATCCCATGCTCCTTTTGAGATGTTCATTACGTGCCTCTCTTTTATTAAGGCCGATTCCATCATTTGACTTTTGTACCGGCAGTTGCGGCTAAAAATTATACGAGACAAATCCCAGTTTTGTCTATAGTATTTTTCTATAGTATTTTGATGTTTTTATGGGCTCCTTTTATTAGATATATATATAATATATATAATATATATATATATATATATATATTATATATATATATGTGTGTGTGTGTGTTTGATTTCATAGCAACTGATAAAATGTATATCTTGATCTACACTATTTGTCCGTTAAATAGCACAGGGGGTGGAAATGCATTACGCCAATTACGCCAAGCTCATCTCTAAATACTGGGCTTTTACGTCAATTACCCTTGACTGAAAAACAGGAAGAACAAACATAGGAGAGTTACGGATAAAGGATCTCGTATGTTTCTGCTATGCTTCGTAATGGAGCGAATTTGGAGCTGTCTGCAATCGTTCCTGTATCGTGCTCACGACCTCGCTTGTATATACTTACTTTTCATTGTTGCAGGTGGCTCACTCTGTCTCATTATTCACACACACACACACACACACACACACACACATATATATATATATATACACACACACACACACACACTCATATATATATATATATATATATGTATATATATATATATATATATATATATATATGCTTAAAAAAATCACAGTAGATGCACGTGACTTCAATAAATAAGCGAATACCACAAGAAAATGATAGTCAGAAATCCAAGCACTTTCGTCTTTACTAAGACATTGTCAAGGAACGAATGAAATACTCGTACATATGAGAGATTTAGATCATCCTATTAATTGGAGTCAAGCAAGAGCCTTAATCCCATGTAATGACACAGTTAAAAGGAATATCATTGAATCTTGTTTCATTAAGTCAAATAATGGAAATGTTCTAAATTTAAGTCTTGGTTTATTTAAACTTGATGCCCTCATAATGAAAAAAGTTGTAGATAAATATAAGCAACAAAAATTAATATATTCAGTTTTTATATGTTTTGGACTGTACGGATACTTTGTAGTTTCGGTTAGGGTTTAATCTATGTTTAGGTTTGTGATCGTGTGATATCCGATAATCTTGGATTATCTCTTTAATTTTTACCCTTTTGACAATTAACCATCTGGTATTCTTGATCTTGTTGTGTACCTGAGACCTTTCTCTCTAATTGTATTTCATTCGTTCCTTGACAATGTCTTATAGTAAAGACGAAAGCGCTTGGATTTCTGACTATCATTTTCCTGTGGTATTCGCTTATATATTATATATATATATATATATATATATATATATATATATATATACATATATATATATATATATATATATATATATATATATATATATATATGAATGGCGTGTCCTTAAATTCCCCGTCCGTTTTAAATATTTACAGTTTTGGAGCTATAATTGATAGAATTAATCTGGTGCGCCTAGAGTTTCTCGTCTTATTGGAAAATAACCGCAACTATTCTCCTTACCTATTTCAATTTATACATTTCTTTAAAACTTCAAAATTTCTGTTTTCCCTTCAGAGTCGACGCTGACGCGTGGCTTTAGTCGAACGAGAAAGTAAACCACATTATTTGGCTGGCTGGCCAAAGAAGATTCAGAGAACTCATCATAATAAAGAGGCGAATGAAAAAGTTCTAAGAAACAGGATCTGTCAGTGATAAGTCACGGTCTGGTGGCAGACCAAGCGTAAACGGAGGAGTGTAGTAGCATCGGTAGACCAAGCCTTCCGGGTAGGTCTAAGAAAATCAGTAGGAAGGGCAGCTTTGGAGCTTAGGCTTCCAAAGTCTGCTGTGCGCAATGATTTCTACAAATAGAAATCCACTTGTATAAAAAATTCAAGCACATCAATTACCGTTAGATGAGGATTATTATGCTCGGCTAAATTTCTGCCATAAGTTCGGTGAATTAAAATTGACGCAGATGCTATCTGAGGTAACTCTCTCTCCTCTCCAACACCCACTCTATTCTCTCTCTCTCTCTCTCTCTCTCTCTCTCATTTTGGAACATTTTAATGTACTCTCAACATTCCAAATTAATGCATGTGTGTATTTACATACATATAGGTTAATGATTATCAGCACATATCAATGACTTACGACTGAGCTCACAAAAAGTACCAAACACTTGAAAACAGAAAAGCGTAAAATCATCCGTATGAATCCACATATTAATAAATAGTGGTGTGGCCATTCATCACCTCATTTCGCAAGTGTTGGCCACTGAATGCTAGATTCAAGATAAAAAAGACGCCACCAGGTGTGATTTAGGTATCAATAAACATTGCGGAATGATTTTGTATATCTGTTTCCGAAGGTTAAATAAGCCTACTTTAATTCCACTGAGAGGATGAAAACTTCTAAACTTTGCCGTCAGAAGGTTAGGTTAGCATAATTGTCCAACATTGAAATTGATGTAAATTGTGTTTATTTGTCATTTATTTATTTGCATTTTGAGTTTTTAGTGTAAGTGACTTACGGCTCTCATAATATTGGCCTAGAAGCCTCGTCTGTCTTCCATTGGTTCATATTCAACGTCCGCGTCTATACTTATCATTCACTCTATATGTGTTCATTGTTTCAAATTTGACCTGTTCTTCTGTATATTAATGCTACAAATTGTGAAAATGACACAAACAAAGATTTAGAACATTATCACTAGGGATAAGATACCTGAAATGTTAAACACGAGTTTCAAGATGTCGGAGATAAGGCCAGCACTGTTCCGAATAGATCCACTTCATCATCTCTTTGTTTTATAGCAGATTTAATTAGCCAAAAGAAAGGACTGCAAGGGCTTAATGGATCCCCCATATCAGTGTTTAGCTGATAAAACTACCCGGACCATAGTACTCACTGGGGAAGTAAAATGTCTGAGGGTAACCACTCGGCGGATGGGACTGAGAATTCTCTCTCTCTCTCTCTCTCTCTCTCTCTCTCTCTCTCTCTCTCTTAGTAGTAATGAAAGAAAACTTAATTTAAAGCAGAAAATGTTCTATAAAGTTATGCATTTTATAGCTTCGTATGTAGGTGCTTGGAATTTAAAAATGAGTAGGACCATTGGGTCATGTCATGGGAATTGAAGAAATGATTTAATGAAGTGCCCTTCATTAAATCAGCGATGGATGGGCGAGAAATGAAACTGAATGACAAAATATATGGGACCAAGGCGCCAGCTTCTGTGCGTCTTGGACACCGAAACTATGGAAGTGTATTGCTCGATTGTTTCATCTATGAAGAAAGACGGCTTTATGTTTATTTTACGCTCAGTGGTTACCTGCTCTTGGGTGACAGATATCTTGACCTATACCAATACTATGCACAAAAATGTTTCTGCAAGACAAATCAAAACTAATAAAGCTTTACATCGGTGACACCCTGACGAGCGTAGAACTGAAACACGTTGACCAGTATCACAACCCGGCAACTCTTGCGCGACTATAAAGCGAAGCCAGCTGTTGCAACGACCAGTGTACCGCTAGACGTTGAGCGTGATAGACCTGTGAAAAGGCTTGTCGCTGCCTCTCCCGGTAACAAGTGGTTCTAACTCTGGTTTGGAGCGCAGTTGAAGTACTCTCTCTTCTGTGGCCTAATCGAAGGGTTAGACTAATACCTTTTAACTTTGAATTTTACGTCACGTAAGTGTTGGCGTAGTTAGAAGAAACAGTATATATACATAACTTTGATAATTAAAAAGATAATATCCTGAGCTGCTTTGCATTAGAGTAAAACAATAAAAAGTATAAAGCTAGGCCTATCCACTGTAGCTAAAAAAACTTGCCCTGTATACCAACACTGTATTTCGCTACTTTTTGGAACCGTACTTAAAAAAGTGCATAGCATTAGAACCATTATGACGAAACCCGTCCACGAGAAAGTTCTAAATAATTCATCAGCCGATATTTGTGAGTGAGCGTTCAGGACTCGGGAAAAAAAAAAAAAAAAAAAAAAGGAAAACGTCCACCATGCATCATGACAACGTGTGTTCGGACACATGAGTGAATCGGATACAGGTAAGGATGTGTATCTCTAGCTCCGTTTCACGAATAATATTAAACTTTATTTTTAAATCGTCCAAAGCAGTTTTTAAGTCAGTCATTGGTCGTCATATTTATAATACTTCCAATGTTATTTAGTCTAAGGCTTACATACACTACCTAGAACTCGTTTGTTCGACTCTCTTAATCATTAACGAACCTTCATTCAGTTTCATTTACTTGCATCATCAAAAGTAGACAACCATTCGCTGACAGTGTCAACTCATCCATTAGTATCACTGTTATTATTATCACGGTAACTGTTATCCGCTCCGTGCACTCTGTTCTTATGTTCTCCAAGAACCTTTTGTTCTCTGTACCATCGATTTTCTTTCGCTTGGAGTGGCTTCCTTTCCATCCGGCGCTGTTTCTTCGGTTTCATTAATATTGTTAACAGTAATCGTAATATATATATATTATATATATATTATATACTAATAAATCTATATATATATATATATATATATTTATAATATATAAATATATTATAATATATATATATATATATATACATAATACATACATTAATACTACATATACATATACACACATATACATAAAGGATAACAACCAAGGAAATCCACGAGCCTATGGCATATATATAAACCTACCGAACATCCCAATGAGCCTAGCATGCGACTAGTAAACTCTAACGAAATATGAAGGTATGGAAACAAACGGAAGGGCTTTGGAGCCCTATCTGAAGTAGAAATGTGTGTGTGTGTGTGTGTTTTCATCATTAAACATATTCTAAAGATGATGGTTGGAAGGAACAAGATTATTTAAAGAATGATGAAAAGGAAATATGCTTAAGTGTTATAATTATCCTATGAAACCTTGAAAAACCTCTCTCTCTCTCCTCCCCCCCTCTTTCGATCGTCTCTCTCTTACTCTCTCTCCTCTCCTCTCTCTCTCTCTCTCATATTCAGCAATTCTTATTCCCTTGCCTTATGCGTTTCCTGGATGGCTGACCAGGGATATACTCTGTCAGTTGTAAAGGAAAAAGAAGCCTTACATATATTTATCCATTTTTGTACTAAAAGAACACAGGTTACACACACACACACGCATATATATATATATATATATATATATATATATATATATATATATATATATATATATGTGTGTGTGTGTGTGTGTGTGTGTGTGTGTACAGATGACATGCATGATAGTGTAGCCTACGTATACATAATTTGTGGAATGCATGTGCGTTCAATACTGACACCTTCACATATACACCGACTACTATGTATACTACATGTATGATATGCAATCAAGGAAGAAAAACTGCATAATATGACGAAGAACCGTGCATAATGGGCAATAAAAGTTTAGCTCGATGAAATATTACAGAGGCACATGCACTAGCTTCATCCGTGGAAAATAATGCCGGGTGGTAAAGACTTACGGAGGAAGTCTATCGTATTACGTTATAAATCACTTATTGCAAATGTGTGTGTGTGTGTGTTTTGTTAGCTTGCCCAACTTCGCAACTTTATGTTAGTAGATTTACTTACTGTTGTGTGTCTACGATCTGAGAGACTGACCGTACCCAAGCATTTGTGTTTGTAAGAAGAATAGTCTACGGATAATGGACTAAACATTTAACTCATAAACTCTTGAACAAAACGATGCAGAATAACCTAAAATATGCGCGTTACACCCTATCGTAAGTACGATGCAATTGCAAAAGACTTAAGTATTGTTTTTACATATATACATACACACACAATTCTTTACAAATTTTCT
>NC_087221.1:52931469-52941469 GCF_015104395.2 Macrobrachium nipponense | reverse complement strand
TGGTTTTGGAACACTTCCGCGGGAAGTAGGGCAACATTTTTGTTTTATGTTGGGGGGGGAGGTGATGGGGGGGGAGGTGTCGGGAGAAAGTTTATGGAAAAGCCAATTCATCTATTATAACTGCCTGGCATATTTGATGGTCGTTGAATATTCATGGCACAGTATCACAGCCATAAACTATTAAAGAGACAAACATAGCACAAACGCATTTTCCCCACCAGGTTTTACTCGAGTTGAGAGACCGTATTTTTCCTCTCTTCCCATGCGTGTGTGATTATAAATACACACAGTGTATGTAAATATGCACAAGTATAGGATGATGCGTTTGATTGACCGTATATATATATATATATATATTATATTATATATATATATATATATATATATATATATATATATGGTATATATATATTATATAATATATATATAATATATATATATATATATATATATATATATATATATATATATATATATATATATATATGTGTGTGTGTGTGTGTGTGTGTGTGTGTGTGTGTGTGTAGTACCGAAATACGCCCTTTGCTCGATCTGATAATTATGGTAAAGGCAAGCTGAAAAAATAAATTGTCTTCTTTACCTCACCTGGGAAAAGCATTTTCTAAATGCTAATTTTACCTATACCTGTCCAAAGGAAAGATCAAAGGTCTTGGTTGCTATAGAAACTGGGTGGCGAGGGAATTGCTAGGAAATGAACAGCGGTAGATCCCCATGTACTATTTTTATACATTTTGAGTGGAGATGTGATGTACGTAACATGCTCAAATCTGGAAATTTGGAACGTATAGAATTTTAAATATCGTACGCGTGGTGTTCGAAATTTGTAGTTTACTGTTGGAAAATTTGTCGAAGAAACGGTTAGATGTGTCCTAGGGAGGCGTATTGACCGAAATTTCGAGTAAAGTCGGTTAAGTACAGAAGCTGATTCCCGAGATTTGAAGGGAAGGTAGTGATATTCACCAGATGCTTTGCTAAGAATTCAAAGGAAGTGATATTCTCCAGGTGCTTCGACAAGAGTTTTAAGGGAAAGAAGAGGGATATTCACCAGATGCTTCCAGATGCGATTTCGCGCGCTAAGTCTCAATGAGCACCGGTGCAGAATGAGCCGGTGTATAGACCGAGGAATCTATAAGCCGGGAGAACCGGTCTGTTTCTTCGGGTGGGAGAGAGAGAGAGAGAGCTACGTTTGAGAGGAAGGTTTTGGGGAGAAATTTACCTCAGCAGTTTTTAAGTGATGTGATCTTAATATCTTTATACTATATTAATACTCGTTAAGAGTTTATTTGCATGTTTTTGTATTATGCGTTTCGTTTTGGCTTCAGCATTTGGTTATACGGCTTTGTGGATTTTATGAGCATCTTTGCCCTTGCTCATTTAAACACAAAAAAAAGTTGCTGTTTAATCAGAAAAAAATACATTTTAAGCGAACATTATTCTATTAAAACTACACTATCTCTAGATGTACGTATCGCATTCTTATCCTAAATAATTATATCTGCAAATACGACACCCGTATACCTTTCAGCAACTGTTACGCTGAGACAGTGAGGAAGGAAAACACAAGAGCCCGCGTTGGCATAAGGCCATCTTCAATCTAACAATAACAACAAGGCGTCATCCGACCTCCAGCTTACTCGAGGGGCTTGCTAAAATCTACGGTCATATAGAGCGTTGTTTCACCAACGAAAACTAGAATAAATACGCTATATGTTATTAGACATAATTGTTTTGTATTGTTTAACATGCGCATTATTTTTTACATTTTCATTCTGATAACTCAATAATATCCTATCCTAAACTTCCTGTACCTTTAACTCGACGTGAAACACCTATTTCAGATCTTTTTGGGCTCTTCTATAGACCTTTCCTATCCCTCCAACAAGAACAAGAACAACAAAGTAGTTTATAGGGTTACTCCCCGAGTAAGCGAACATATTCCTTATATGACCCGGGAAGCTAGTTCCGGCACTGCTGTTGATTAGAGGAGGATGACAAAAACTCATTTATATTTGAAATTCGATACCTGCCGCCCACGCCATCAGTCACGTGTCACGCACGAGAGAGAGAGAGAGATCATTCGGACGCGGGGTGGAGGCGTTCTTTATTTATGTAAAAAGGATACTTCGAGCTGAAAACGAGTTGGATTCTTCGCGTTACAGATTTCATTAGATGATATTTCAAGAGTAAATCCGTTCTCCAATTCGGTATATTGGGAATGGTGGATAGACGGAAGTATGTTCAAGGTGCCTTTAGGAAATAACTTACGAAAAACTTGAGCGTATTGAAATGATTCTTAAGCCTTCCATTCTTTCCTTGATTTGTACAGTCTTCCACACTTTCGATGACTCTTAAGTCTTCCATTCTTTCCTTGATTTGTACAGTCTTCCACACTTTCGATGATTCTATAACTTCCTCAGGCAATAAGACCCGTTCTTGTCACTTCTCTCCTTCTCTCTTGTACCTTCTGGCCTGGTCCAGGTAACGGTATCAGGTTTCCAACCTCATCGGCCTATGCACGAAGAAGCCCAAGGTTCCAGGAACCCAGCCACCATCAAACTGACTAATCAGAAACGGAGTTTTATACCGAAACGGTTTCACCTGAATTCTGAACAAAGATAATGAGAGGCACATTATCAATAACATTAAGGAAATAATAGGCGCAACATTGGCGAAATTTTGCTCTGGCTGTGGAATTAGCGTTATTAAAGGAACCCATTAGAGTAATGAAAGTCATTTTCATAAGTTCACCTCTATTATGAGGTTCAGTAGTGATATTAGCATCATTTACGTAATTATTTTCCCAATGATTGGGCGATCCGTTCCGAATCGTTAAATCTGACTAGTAGCCGAATCAGATAAATAATTCATACAGTTTTTTTTTCGTGACTCCATCACTATAGGCAGCATATAAGAAATACAGCTCTTACAAGAAACTGAGCTATGGTAATTATCACCGCCGTTATTTGCATGGCAATGCCAGCTATATTATCCCTCTAGTCAGGGACTCTTCGAGAAGAGTAGAATGACTGGCAGACATACAAACAAGTGGACAGAAAGAACTCTGAGGCATTTAGTCGTAAATTGGGAGACAGAAAGGGACAAGGTCAGCTCTCAAATTACACTTAAGGAGGTCGAAGAAAGACAACTGGCGCTGTGCAGAAAGTGCGGAGTAGCGATTAATAACATTTGCTAGTCTTCAGGAGCTACAAGAGCGAAGAAGTGCTAAATAACGTAAAGACTAGCATATCAGAACAAATAGTGGTTAGTGTCGTCTCATGCCACTCAGAAGTCGAGGGTTTGCGTCTCCCATAGGGCGATGAAAAATCACTGGCCCTGCATTATGATCGGTTATTGCTGCAGTGTGAGGTCTGCGGTGGAAGATTGAAGCCAACATTCTTTGGAAACTTGAATCTCAAGCCAATGGCCCATTTGGTCTGCTTGTTCTATGTGAATAGGTTTCATCTACTGAAATAATTATAACAATAATATTTTACGAGAAGTTTTGAGCAATATCATGAATGATGTAAAAGTGCTTCTGTTGATTGTGAGACAGAAAGGGCGAAAAGACTAAGGATTAAGTAATGAAACAAATGTAGAGAAGGTAGGAAAAAAAAGTCTGAGTGAAAGGAAAGTCTAAAGCACAAAAGTGGGTGCATAACCCAAGGCGAGTGTGAAAGGAAAGTTACACATAAATGTGGGCAATGTGGTGTTTAAAAGCTGTCTTTTTGGGGGTTCACAAGGCACTGGGCTTAATCTATAGCCGGGGTCGCTGTATTTAGTAAACCTCCTCCAGCTGTTGCTGTCTTGAACGGGCCATTTCATAATTGGGTTTGGCAGATCTTTTTTCATGCGGTTGCCTTTCCAAACTCCTCTATCTCTCCTTGTTTATCCGGATTTAGGATAGGCACTGAATTAGGTTCCTCTCCAACCCCCTCCCCTCACGTGGCTAGGTTCATACACACACACGCACATACATACATTTTATGATGTCAGATGAATACTAGCAGGAATTTTCTTGTCATAAAAAGAAAAGTGAACTCTAGCAATGCCTTTCTCTACGGGAGATAGAATGATTCAATAGTCCGAACTGATGTTATAACTACCATGGTCATCACTGTTGTATCTACGGAAGATTAAGTTGAAATGATAAATCTTGATAAGAATTTGATAGTGATCTTCAAGGGCAAATGTACCTAAATTTTATGTTTGTACGCCATTGCTGAAATTGCTTCCTTTGGAAGTCTTACATCTGCGATGTATATATATATATATATATATATATATATATATATATATATATATATATATATATATAATACACGCAAACACACACACACATATAATTAATTTTTAAACGATTTAAAAAGAATTCGTTTCTCAGTAGTGCACCCAGATCATTATTCAAATCTATGCATCGTATCTCTAATATCTACTGCAATGTTATTGTAATTTTGGCCCTTTTTCCATGAAATTAGAAAAAATATTGAAAATAAAAAGTCATTGTCAATTGTGTTTCAAAGAATATATGTCAAGACCACTCCATCTCATATTCCTCTTCTGAAGGATTATGTAAGGTGAATATTGTATCGTGGTACGCTTAGAAAAAAGTAGAGAAGCTTCAAAAAGATTTAATACCGCCTAAGTCGCACTGTCAACAAGGCACCCGAATGGGAATCAGCTCGCGGGAGGAAGAGGAAAATTCAATTTGAACATCCGGCTTCAATTCCGGCTCCCTTACAACGAATATCCGTTTGAAAACTGGACTCGAAGCGCCACAGCCCGGGGAGAAGGCTCTGATTTCCCGACCGTCTATGAAACGAATGTTTTTCTTCCATCAGGCCAAAGAGTTTGAACGTCGAGGGGGAAATCGATATTCGGCTCCTCCTGCCACCTCAATGCCTGTTTTCCTGATGTCGAGGCCATGGTGTAATTACACATCGGAGAAAGCCGTCGCGGTATTGACTTGATTCTTTACCCATTCAATTTGGAAATTTTACTTCTGTAGTGGAGCGGTTGGTTCGCACTCGCTGATATTTTTTTTTTCCTTAGTGCTGACAAGTAGGTTTGGATTTCCTTTGCGTAGCGACTAACTGATTGATTGTTACATTTCATTATAATAGCCCTTATCAGAGAGAGAGAGAGAGAAGAGAATTTCCTAATTATTATCAAACTGGTGAATCGGGACTTCAGAATATTATCCCTGTAACTTATATTTCATCTAATATATCCTCCAAGTCTAAATCAGTAAGGAGGAAAAATATATATGTACAAAGAATATTAATTTCTTCTCCTGACCCCCTATCCTTAGATCACAATGTGTATGGGTATGTATGAGAGAGAGAGAGAGAGAGAGAATTTTAATTTCTATTAAGGCCTCTGCCTTTGCCTCAGTGTCACCCTGACATCACTGTTATGTAAGCATAACAGAAAGGGAGAATTCCCATATGAGGGATTTTCTCACCTGTCGCACCTGTCACTCGGCTGTCAGATTAACATATCATTGGGGGTCTGAGGTCTGGAGGGATGAGTTTTGAAAACAGCACGAATAACATCTGGAGTAAAAATGAAGAGGGTAATTCGATTATCACTAATCGCCCATTATTATTATTATTATTATTATTATTATTATTATTATTATTATTATTATTATTATTATTATTATTATTATTATTATTATTATTATTATTATTATTGTTGTTGTTGTTGTTGTTGAGAATTAAAAGCCAGAGTAATGTTACGAATACTTATAGACAGGGATAACCCTGAACATGAATATTTTCAACACTACTGTTGGCTTAAATTCTCAAAATTATAGCCTCGTTGCAGGGGTCCCTTGGTTCACTATTATTTATTATTATTATTATTATTATTATTATTATTATTATTATTATTATTATTATTATTATTATTATTATTATTATGGAATATAAATCCACGATTATATAAATAAATTGCATAAATACGTATAAGAAAAAACAATGACTTTTAGAACACCTGAACGGTGACCTACCTCAGTGTTTACGTTAAAATACCAAATCTGTGTATTTATATAGTAGTGGATTTTAAATATATAGCTGTTTATTGCGCTATTTTGAATATATTAGTAATACTACTAACTACAAACTACTTTGTTGTTGATGTTGTTCTTGTTCTTGTTAGGGGAGTAGGAAAGGTCTATGGAAGAGCCTAAAAAAGGCCCGAAAAGGTGTTTTGTGTTGAGTTAAAGATACAGGAGTTTTAGGATAGGATATTTATGATTTATTTAGAATGAAAATGTATAAAATAAACAATGTGCATGTTAAGCAGTACAGAAGAATTATTGCTTATAAAGTAGAGCATATTTATATTTTAATCTTCGTTGGTGAAACGAGGCTCTATTTGACCGTAGATTTCAGCACTCGATTTTAATTTCTGTTAAAAGTTAGGAATATAATGTTTACAACTTATGCGCGAGGGAAAATCTTGCACGCATACCGAGTAAGCTAGAGGTCGAATCACGCCTTAGAAAAATGTGATTAGAGGAAAAAATTCATTCATATAGATCCTTTATTTTAATGATTGAGTTCGATTATTATATTTACTCGTTCGAATAACCATCTATATTTTGAGACAAAGGAGAAATGGATCTTTTAATTGAATAGGCTAGTTTGATTAAACTACCCAGTGAAGTCGATTAACCACGGATTAGCCATGTGTGTGTGTGCATGTATGTTTATGAATATACGGATATATTGCCAGACGGCTAGAAATAAATATATTTCTTCCAAAATCCTTAAAAATGAATTGCACTAGTGTAGCATTAACGAGAGAGAGAGAGAGAGAGAGAGAGAGAGAGAGAGAGAGAGAGAGAGAGAGAGTTTCTAAGGCAGGGATGCAGAGAAAATCTAGTTTACAAATGGTAATTGCAACGTATCAAAGCAGAGAGAGAGAGAGAGAGAGAGAGAGAGAGAAGCATAAAATCGAGTGAACAAAATATGATTAACTGTGAATAAAATGTTTACAAATTTCCAAGGAAAGGAGACGGAGGCCGAAACAAGGAAGGCGAGTAATGCACGAGAGACGAATGGGTCCGAAGTTGGAATGGTGCAATGAAGTATATTGGCATAAGAGATAAGAAGAGAGGAAAGAGGATTAGAGGACGCTCAGGAGGGGAGGACGGGGGAGGGGGGAAGGGAGAACTCGGCGGTGGAGAAATAGAGACGCTTCGGTGCGAAGGAATTTCAAGCTTCTGGAAGAGAGAGAGAGAGAGAGAGAGCGTTTCCAAGGCAAGGATGCAGAGAAAATCTAGTTTGCAAATGGTAATTGCAACGTATCAAAGCAGAGAGAGAGAGAGAGAGGTAGCTATTTTCAATAATATAGCTTCAGTGTCAAAAGGCTAAAGTTAAATTTACAGATTAGAGAGAGAGAGAGAGAGAGAGAGAGAGAGAGAGAGAGAGAGAGAGAGAGAGAGAGAGCGTGGTAGCTGTTTGCAATAATATACCCTGTGTCTAAAGACAGAAGTTAAATTTACAAATTATTATACACATAAAAATACTTTAATGTAAATTACTGAGTAGTCTTCGCATAATGACTATATGAACTGAAAAGTCGAGTAAAGGAAGGAGGTATACACAATAAATAAATATATATATATATATATATATATATATATATATATATTATATATATATATATATATATCTATATATATAGTATATACGTATATGTGTGTGTATTGTATAATATACATACATAAATACATACAAATGCAAATTAGGTTTTCGATTGATTTTATATTTCATGCAAGCATTTCCTTCCTGCATTTTGAAGTAATTCCCCCGAGCAGTCGTTGAGAATTATACTAATGTAAAACAGGCTTTGGTTTCTTAATGAAATTAAGCAAGTAAAATCCACTATGCGCATCTCTCTATAGCAATAATCATCACCATACAATTGGTGCCCTAACAACAAAAATTTTTGCCATACCCCTAGGTTAGGTTAGGTTGGGTTAGGTTAGTTCTAATGTAAGTCCTGACAGTAAATTGGGTGGGGGAAACATAATGAGATTGTTTTCCAAAAGATTGTATGGTCAGCTTTTTCAGGGAAGGTCCTGGAACTCGGTTACAGTTGGGGAATATACGCCTGGGGCAACGCAACGAGTCTACTACTTCGGTTAAGAAATACTACTCGATGTAATTCTCACCTTCTTACGTTAATCAAAAATCTTATTTCTGGGTTATAGGCTTGAAGCTACTGTAAGTTTAACTGTCAATATTATCATTATTAACCAAAAGATTAAGATGTTATATGATTGAATTATTATTATTATTATTATTATTATTATTATTATTATTATTATTATTATTTACGAGCTTGGTAACAGTTGCATGTTAATTATTATTATTATACTAGTAGTAGTAGTGGTAATATTCACGCGCTTGGTAACATTTTCATGTTTTATAAACATTTTGTATGAAAGTTGATGCCTCCGGTCTCACCTCACGTTTCGCATCGATTTTATATCAATTTTGTTATTTTTAAAAAAAGCGTTGCCCGCCTTCTCATGATGCCACATTCCACACAGGGTATGCAACATTGATGATGACAACCGACACTTCCGGTCTCACCTTTAAATGTCACATTGATATTCTATCGTAATGTCACTTTCGATCTCACCATATTTACTAAATAGGTTTTGTAACCTTTACGAATTCTGAAGCTTCTCTTCATGTCTGTTTCAGAAATCTCAGCTCCTACAGTCTTTTACATCTCTTGAGATCAAATGATCGATTAAATGTAAGCTGGTACTATATACGTCAAAGATGGGTAGTGTCTTCAGTGCATCATGCGTGGTGCACTGTAGGCAGATCGATTAAGTGTAAGCAGGTGCTACAACACCAAAGACGGGTAGTGTCGTCAGTGCATCATGCGTGGTGCACTGTAGGCATTATTTACGTACATATTTTGAGTCTAACTGATCGATTAGGTGTAATATGGCGCTACAGCATCAATGACGGGTAGTGTCGTCAGTGCATCTTGCGTGGCGCACTGTAGGCATTATTATATAAAGTTTGTGGCGTCCCTCTGACCCCTAGCCATACCCGGACTTTTGCTTTTTACCTCAATATCTGCTTCCTTTCATCAGTTTTCCTGTCCAACCTCTCAAACTTTACTACTAAAAGGCAAGTGTGAGGTTTCCTTCCAGTTCTACCTTTATATCCTGGAAACTGGCGTCAATGATCTGGAAAAATTATTTTTAAATAAAATCTCCAAATATGAAAACCACGCGGCTTCTCGATGTAAAGATGTTGGAAATTAGAATGCATCCAAGTATCGAAACAGTTGAGTTGAGTTGAATATAGAATTTATGCCAAAGGCCAAGCACTGGGACCTATGAGCTCATTCAGCGCTGAAATGGAAATTGATAGTAAAAGGTTTGCACTATGAATCAAGTGTCAGGAGAGGGTGGACAGTAAGATGAAGAAAGAGAATATGAATGGAAGTACAATGAGAGGAATGAAAGTGGTTGCAGCTAGGGGGCCGAAGGCAAGCTGCAAAGAACCTTAAGTAATGCCTACAGTGCACCGCATGAGGTATCCTAGCAGGGCTACCCCCCTACGGGAGTATCGAATCAGTTACTAGAGAGAGAGAGAGAGAGAGAGAGGAAAAAAATAGAAGCTATAATCTTTCTTTTATACGAATAACTGAAGGAAGATAATAGTGACTCCTGCTTCTATGCTGCTCTGGCCCTCCCCAAGTCAGCCAGCTCCTCACCCTACGGGCGATTTATATATACACACCTTTGCGCTACACTCCCCTTTTGTCCGTAAGACAATGGCTACTGCCTGTTTCTACAACAGCCTTCCAAACGGGGGGTGGGGGGATCCTGTGCTCGAGCGGCAGAATAGAACAAAGACCCGGAATGGGGCGCTATAAATCTTATCTTGAACGCAAAGGTAAGACCACCTTCCATGCTGTATCGAGTTGGCTGGGGACTCCG
>NC_087221.1:52926469-52928969 GCF_015104395.2 Macrobrachium nipponense | reverse complement strand
ATTTTACGGTTACTTTCTTTATTTTGTTGTTTCCTACTTTATTTTATGGTCTCTTCCTTTAATTTTGTTGTTTCTTACCATGTTTTATGGTTATTTCCTTTTATGTTGTAGTTTCTTCCGTTATTTTATGGTTTTTATCCTTTATGTTGCTGTCTCCGTTATTTTGTTGTTTCTTCCTTTATTTTGTTGTTTCTTCCCTTATTTTGTGTTTTTTTCCTTTATTTGGTTGTTTCTTTCTTTATTTTAAGGTTTCTTCCTTTATTTTGTAACATATTTCTTTCCGTATTCTATGATTATGTCCTTTAAGTGTTGTTTCTTCCCTTTATTTTAGGTTCCTTCCTTTATGTTGTTATTTCTTCCCTTATTTTATGGTGTCTTCCTTTATTTTGTTGTTTCTTCCCTTATTTTATGGTGTCTTCCTTTATTTTACTTGTTTTTTTCCTTATTTTAAGGTGTATTCCTTCATTTTCTTGTTTCTTCCCTTATTTTATGGTGTCTTCCTTTATTTTACTTGTTTCTTCCCTTATTTTATGCTGTCCTCTATTTTGTTGTTTCTTCCCCTATTTTATGGTGTCTTTTCTTGTTTCTTCATTTATTGCGTTGTTTTTGTGATGAATTGTGCTCTAACTATTTCTTTCTTTCTTTATTTTTTTGTAAGAAAGGAGAAAAATCGAGGGGAAAATCATTTATGATACTTTAAACGGAATTATTTGTGATACTTCTTTCAACGGGATTATTTCTGATGCTTCTTTAAAGGGGATTATTTGTGATACTTCTTTAAAGATTATTTATGATAGTTTAAACGGGATTATTTGTGATACTTTAAACGGGAAGGCTTTATGAGCTTATTGACATACCAGATCCAATCACTTGAAAGTTTGATCGGTTGGCTTTCATCTGGCGTTGCTGGAAAGTATAAAAGAGACTGTGTGTTCTATATCTTATGTAAATATCATCATACACTTCTAGGAATTGCATGAAAAAGTAGAGATATCCCGTATTCCCCAATATCTACCCCACGATCAATGAACATTTATTTGCTCGCTTTGTATGGAAGTAGTTCCCGGGTCATTCATAAAAAAAGAAAAGAGAAAAAAAAAAGACGATCGATGACAGTCATATGGTAATCCACGTGACTTCAATATGGTGAAAGGGAGGGGGCGGGGGATGGTGTGTATGTGTGTGTTGGTGTGATGAGGAGGGCCGGGGGAGGGGGGGGGGCGGGAGTTCGAAATGACCGCCTGACTTCGAAGGGGGGTAGGGGAAGGACCGGTGAATGGTGATGACCGATCTACTTCGACGATAGGGGTAAGACCAACTGTGTGGACACGCGACTTCGAGGGAAGGGGAGGGAGGGAGGGAAGGGGAAGGGAGGGAGGGAAGCAAGGGAGTGGGGCATTATTGAACGGTATACCAAAACGTAGTTCTACGAAATTAACGATTGGAGAGACAGTGCCACTTATCACAGGTTGGAGCAATGGGTATGGCGCTAAGGTTCTGTATATTTTCTATAACGTGACTCCTAAACATATCATTATTATAGAATATTTTGCATTTAATGCGCCATAAAGACTAAGGCATTCAATCACAGCATATGTTTTGTCAGAGCTCGTCACAATATTCGAGGGTTCACCTCTGCAAGTTAATCAGAAATTAGAAAAAGGTTTCTGTCATAGTCATAAGACATCTCAGAAAGACATTGATGAAACTCAATGAAAATTATTGGTAGACTTTCAGCCCTGAAAAGTTTGGTTCGATTTCGAGATGAATTCCGATGCCGACCCAGATTTGATTTATATGTTAATTTTGTTAACATTGCCAAATCGGTTAATGTTTTGGATGTTGGTGAAAAAAAAAAATGCAATCATAGTTGTACGATGATTTGAAAATAACAAACTACTGTCATTAGTTGAAGTAGAAACGCTTAGAATTCTCTGCAGTTTTCGGTAGTAATAATTTTGTTTAATTTTCGTGTTATGATGATTCCTTCCAGGGATTACCGTTATCATCAAATTATTCTCACCTCAAGAATCACGAGTCATTGAGTTCCATCTGTATCCGAAAATCACCATTGTTTTATAACTACGAGAACGTGTTATAAGTTGGATTACTTGAAAATGTAATGTCATAATGACAAAGTTCGTCGACACCCATAAATTAATGGTATTAAATTATAATTAATAAACTGCTGCATAATATTTTCATAGCATTAATAATTGATGACGAATGATTACAAGTGAATGTTGTGTGTGTTGTATGTGTAAGTGTGTTTAGGAATAGACGTGGATTTCCAAGGAATAAGGAATTTTAAATTAAGACTCGAACGCTTCCTATATTATTAATATATAATATGTATTGATAGGAAAATATTCAATTAAGGAATTGAATCTTTTCAAAAGAGGTAGTAAAACAATGCAAGAAAACTCACACAATATATATCTTATATATATATATATATAATATCATATATATATATATATATATATATATATGTATATAA
>NC_087221.1:52906469-52923969 GCF_015104395.2 Macrobrachium nipponense | reverse complement strand
TTATTTTTTTTTTGGTTCTTGACTTAGTATTAAGGCATAATATCTTGAGAATCATCACACGAGATTTTCCTTTACCCCCTTTTTTTTTTATTTATCTTTTTCAAGTATTAACACAACAATTCAAGAATCAGTACACTTGGTTCTTTTATTAAGAACGCACTACTAGAAAAACATTCGTCACACTGCATTCTTTTTCTTTTGCATTAGCTCATAACCGCTTGAGAATCCTCACACTCTGCACTTGGGTCCTTCAATATTACGTACCGACTAGAAAATCAGGTACTCTAGCGTTCACGTCTTGAATAAATAAACGTATGTGTATGTATGATTACATAGTTCTCCAGTCATTACTGGCCTTTCTTGGAAACGCCCCTTTCAAGGACTACATCTTCCTAATTGAAAAGACCCTTCTGCGACTGAGAGAATATTAATAATACAAGAATAAATGATCTAATATGAAGCTACTAATTTGAAGTGAAAAGCAGTCGCTTCATTTGTATAATAGTCATTAGTATGTATATACAATTTCTCTCATTAGTTATGTCACCGAATGCAATTAATCTCCCTTCCCCCCCACGCCGCTCTCTCTCTCTCTCTCTCTCTCTCTCTCAGTCTCTCTCTCTCTCTCTCGCAGCATGACACCGCTCTCTCTATGGTATCGACCATACCAGTTGTTTGGAAAGGTGTCTCCTCCATCTCTCACTCTCAGGAACACACTCATGCTAAATGTGTGTCCCGCGCAACAACATTTACAGTGTGGAATTATTATTTTTTTTTATTATGGTACCAAATAGCCTCCTCTCTCTCTCTCTCTTTCTCTCTCTCCTCTCTCGCTCTCTCCTCTGCTCTCTCTCTCTCTCTCTCTCTCTCTCTCTCTCTCTCTCTCTCTCTCTCTCTCTCTCTCAAGCTTTCACATGCAAACCACAAACGCTTCTTTGAGCGCACAATGACAGCTTGATATTTCTGTCGAATAATCCTTTGCACTTATTGTTTAACAAGCTCGTCGTCATCCTCTCTCTCTCTTTCTCTCGAACTTTTATTTACGGTGTTTCTTGACCTGCATCAATCACCTTTAATGCCAATACCCTGCAGACCCGTCTCTCTCTCTCTCTCTCTCTCTCTCTCTCTCTCTCTCTGGTCCCTGCTCCCTGACCTGTATCACTTTTGCTGCCATGAACCCCGTATCCTGACGCAAGCACCCATCGCCCCGGGTCAATAATGCCGCCCCTCATCCGCCTGAGTCACGGGCGACTGGGAAGAGGGCGCATGTCGACAAAGCGTATGCAAATTTAGCTTTTGTGCCAACACAATCAGCCACTCTGGGGTTTCTTTGATGTGTCTTTTCAGGCGTGCAATTCGCTAGGTTTTCGTTTAGCCTCTGTCAACGAATGGGTGCGGAGATGACGTATTCATCCATAGCTATTCATCTGTACGTGTGCAGTGTCTATGATTATGAATTATATCATCTATGGAATATCGGCTTATTGTGACCTGAAACAACCAAGTCAACGGCATATTGGTAGCTCTAACTTTTGCCTCAAATTGCAGATTTTAATTTGAATACCGGTCTTGGGGTGCGTCCACACTAATAAAAAAAAAATTTGTCATAAACACGCGCCACTAACTTATTCCAAACAGGTTGAATGAAAGTCGATGATTTTTGGGTAGTTCTAACCTGTGTTTTATACAATTAGTCAGAATTTGCCAAAGATCTGATGTCCACTTGTAGTTTTAGATTTGTTTTTGACCTGCCTGTGATATGGCTGCGATAGGTTACCTACGCGTGTTTTTGTCATGTTTTAGTGGCATGGAAGAAAGATTTTGTAAGAGGTGACTTGGTGTCTTTGATGATTTCTGTTTTCCTGACTTATTTCTTGGTGATTCTGACTATATCGCTTCGAATTCACGAGGAACTCTGGTATTCTTGGTGGTCCTCAGCGCGTCTTGTGTCCGTGGTCTTCTTGGAATTAATGGTAAGCGAGAAGCAGATTTAGCAAATCCTGAAGGAATCCTGGAATGCCTTGAGATTCACACTGTCGCAAGTAAATTGTTCTACGTTCAAAATCCACAATTGTGTTAACAAATTGTTCTATTTATAAAAGATCAAATCCAATATTTTCGAGCACACGAACGATGTTCGCCCTTAGTGTTTATGTTAAAAATACTGAGGAAGAACACCATTTAGTCTTTCAAAAAGAATTGGTTTTTATCTATACAAATAATACAGTTTACAGATATAATTGTGTAGTTTTCATACAAAACAAATACAGGAATATTTTCGTTCTTTGATTTGGCCATCATTCTATTTTAGCCATATCTTTTCGACGTTTGGGTATAGTTCATCTAATTTTTTATTTATTCATCTCAGTATTGTCATTCAAATTGTCACTGTACATGAACGAATTCCGTCTTTACTAAAACAAGGCGTGATCCGACCTCCAGCTTACTCGAGACGCGTGCATGATCTCCGCCTCACGCATAAGTTGTAAACATTATATTCCTAACATTTAGCGTAAATTAAAACGTGCTGTAATCTACAGTCAAATAAAATCTTGTTTTACCAACGAAAATTAAAATAAATGCGCTGTATCTTATTAGAAATGATTTTTCTGCACTGTTTAACATGCACATTATTTATATTTTTCATTTTCATTCTAGTAAAGTAATCATGAATACCCTGTCCTAAAATTCCTGTATCTGTAACTGAACGCGAAACACCTCTTTCAAACCTTTTTATGCTCTTCCAAGGACCTTTCCTAACCACAAACAACAACAACATAGCTTGTAGGCTTATTCCCCGAGTAAGGGAAAATAGTTAATGTATAATTTTTCATTCGTATATGCACTGTGATAAGGACAGTTACACAAAATTCATTTCTTTCAATAAAACTCAACTTGTCTCTCGTAGTGACACTCGTAATTTCACGAAAAAATTCCTTACACTTTTAACTTTATTTGCTCTGCTATGTGCATTTTTAGAATTGTTAATTCACTCTTGATTGTAAAGTCACTCTTGAGAAACATATTTCTCCTTCAAAGATATTTTGAGACCTGTCTATCCTGAGGAAATATTTTTATTCTTTTATTCTGCCTCGTCATGAAATTTATCCTTGTATGGTCTTCAGCAACCGTTCGCATGTTCAGTTACTGGACAACAAAAACTAGAATTCTGTTAAATTTCCCATCCCAAATCTTAGTATAAATCACTTTTCACTCGATTAATGCACTTTCCTTGATATATGAACTATTTCATAAGACTGACTGCCCTGTGCACTCAGACCTTCCCAAATTATACCAGGCACCACGGATACTAAACTTGATGTAAATTTCGTGAGGAGTCTTTCGTTTCGCGAAGTTCAATGCCACATAGTTTTCTAGCAGTTTTGTTGTAGCTGTGAGCGATTTGAATCGTTCAAACTTCATAAGTTTAGACTTGGTGCAAATGCTGTTCAGCTGAGCAGGGTCACGCGAGTCTCATTTTATCTTGCTTTGGTTTGATTTGTTGTTTATCTCATTCTTGTTTTTGTTTACCTTTGAGTATTCTTAACTTCAGTGATACTTTACCGTACTGGAGAGAGAGAGAGAGAGAAGAGAGAGAGAGACTAATCATGGAATAAACATTCTCAGAAGCCGAACAAAATATTGAACAAAGAAGGGCATCTATTCATCGTGCCTACAGGTTATTCCTTTCTTTACGGTATCGGACTCTGACCTTCTTGGTTATGAGCTTAGAGAGAGAGAGAGAGAGAGAGAGAGAGAGAGAGAGAGAGAGAGAGAGAGACGAGAGAGAGACTGAGATGACAAAGATGATGAGAGAGGAGAGAGAGAGAGAGAGAGAGAGACTGGTGGATATTCCGAGAAGCCAAACAAGAAATTTTGAACAAGGAAGTTATACATTCTGTAAGTATGCCACGTTAGTCTTTCCCTCAATTTGAGCACAAACAATGCTGAGCGATGTAGAGTATAATCCGCTTTTAAAGAGGTGGACACTACATAACAGAATCGCTACTATTTCTACGAATGTCCAGAGCCAAAAATGGCCTGTCTTCTCTCTAACGACTCGGGAATAGGTGCGCATCGTCTTGAATCCTTAGAAATAAAAGGCTCGGTTTGTTGGAATAAGTGCTGATGGTCTTGAAGCCTTAGAAATGAAAGGTTCGGTTTATAACATGCTTACATATGTAAAGATCTCGGCTTTGAGGTGACAAGCTTGCAAACGGAGAACGTTTTTTCTTTTAATCTTAGGTCCGTTGCAAAGCCCTCGACCGTGGAAACACCACTCTTGATATTTTCTGTAGATAATTTTGCAAAACACATTCAACTTCTTCCTCACCGTTTCAGTTTGAATGGGTTCCAGAAGTAGTACACATATTTTGCTAGACATTCCTTTACTACTGATAACTAAAACACATAAACAATAACAATTTAAGACTGTTAGTGTTATCGGATCTGACAGAAACTGAACAAAAGGTTAATTCTGGAGTGACAAGAAACATCTTCGTTACATGGTCTCGCTGTCTATGGATTAAGTATGACGTCATCTAGTTCGCTTTGACGTCACACGTCATCCCCAAAGGGAGGCGAAAAGCAATCAAGTTTGGCGTTTGTTACCTCGGTATCTAAACCTCATTCCAAGACTGAATGATTGATTCATTAAGAATGATCACGAATCTCAGCTGACAGGATCACTGACGCCGAAAAGGCTTTGTGTTTCGTTAATTGGGTAAATATTAAAGATTGGGAAAGGTATTTGGAAGCGAGTTTAATCTTAACGTTTATAACCTGGTGAACGATTTTTGTTGGAAGGAGGGATAGTCAGTAAATTAAATTGAATCAAATCGTCTTAGTGGGGAACATCTAAAACGTAGTAAACTTTTTCCTTGGTCTTGGCCCGCCACTCCACCAAATCTCTTAGAAATATGTCCTTAATTTTATTTAAGGTTAGAAATCTTTCCTTAATTTTATTTGGGGGTTAGAAATCTGTTCTTAATTCTATTTGAGGTTAGAAATCTGTTCTTAATTCTATTTGAGGTTAGAAATCTATCCTTAATTTTATTTCAGGTATATTGTTGACAGAGGAACAACCATGTTTATAAAGCATCTATCGGACTTTGTCGATGGAGATAATAATTATAAAAACAAAAAAAGTTCCTCGTTGGACGAGTGGTTTACGTGCAAATGACTGAAATTTTTTTTTCTGACTTTTATATTCATTTTAGTGATACTGTATTGAAAGTCATTTGTATGTTCAGAGGAAGTAAATGACCGAATATACACCAATTTTCATCCTACTCTATTCAATTACGCCGGATTATTTTGCGTGAATTGAATGCAAATTATTTCTTTTTCCTGGTAGAGGAACTTTACATGAAAATTTCCTGAATATATAATGTACTATTTCAAACAATTAAGGTCGCCAAGTATGGACCTATTCAGAAAGCTATCACCTAACTGAGGAAGAAATATTATGTGGAGTATCCTTAAAAATGTATAGTTTCTTTAAGATCAACTCGTCTTTGAACGCATGGTTCCATTCGTGGGACATATATCCCAGTTTCTATCAAAAGAAAAATGTCAAAATATCTTTAAGGTATAACAATCAAGGCATGATTTTCTCCCCTGCATTACGAGCTATTTTTAAAGAGGGGACAAGGACTTTCTTATTGCGCACAAGGGTTCTTATCGATTATGGCTCTCTCTCTCTCTTTCTTTCTCTCTCAATCATAATATATTTTTGGTGTTAGAATATCGTTTGACCTTTCTCTCTCTCTCTCTATCTCTATATATAGTATATATGTATGTGTGTATGTACATATATATATACATATATATATATGCTTGTGTGGTTTATGTATGTATACATACATAAATATATACCACGCAAGCAAGACTTTGCCACATCAACACTCTCTCTCTCTCTCTCTCTCTCTCTCTCTCTCTCTCTCTCTCTCTCTCTCTCTCTCTCTCTCTCTGTCGTTTACCTGGGTCCATGGCAGAATTGGAATAAAATTCGTACTTGTGTGCAACGCATGAACGTAATTGTCTCATAAATAATGAAATAACGCAAATTACATGCCTACGTAGAGCGTGAATATCTGCATATGACGTGCATACAGAACAGCGTGTAAGATGCATTAATAGCGCGGAAGCATGAAATATTAATTCAACTAAGTAAGCAGCCACGAGTTACAAGCGTTCGTAACAGAAAATCTCTCTGAAAGATCAGTGGAAAGGAATGTGGGGAGAAAATTTCGGTATGTATTAAAAAGAAACCTTTCAGTACGTTCTAAATGCAATTCCTCGAGGGGCCCTTATAACTGATTACCATTAGGAAGACATTTCATCAAGCAAACCTTTTAGCACACCTTTAGGCTATAGCCCAAGGCGCCTTGAAAAGGTAAGGGCGCTCTCGTGAAAAATCAAGCCTTTGGAAGGCATTTACCTCTGAAGGCTGGAAGCCTCCTTGGAGCAGCGTTTAACGCCCTGTCAGGTGATGAGCCTTTTCCAAACTGGTTCAAATTCGACTCAAGACATCTGGGTCTGAAGGTTGGCAATCAGACTTCGCTCTCTAATCGCTTCAATATAGTTTACAATAGACTTTTGATATTCATCATAGAAAACGTAATACCTCGAAAAGGCCTTGAAAAGAAAATAGTAAAAGAAATGTCACTTGCTTATTTAAAGCTCTGTCTGTGTGTACACGTGTCTGTGTGTGCACATGTGTCTGTGTGCACATGTGTGCGTGTGTATGGAATCCAGTTTTATTTGTCTTTTTATTGCTGCCCTTAAGTTTAATGTTGGCTTTATCTGATGGCTATTTTTGTTCCACATTTTAAATATACAAATTAAAAGTTATAATTTTTTTCCGGATTTTTTTTTGGCGCAACGTGTGTGAAATTGCTGCCATTGATACGACTTCATTTTAATGTTAAGGATTATATTAACATTAGATTTTTCCTTTGACGTCTTATTATTAAAGCGAAAGCGATCAAATTATAATGACAATTAGATACTATTAAACCCAAGTGTGTGAAAAGGATAATAGATCTTATGACATAAAAGAGAATAACTAATAAAAATTAAGTAGGTAAAGGTAACTGATAAATATCAAACGTTTATGGGATAAATCAAAACCGAATGAATAAAAATAAATGAATAAAAAAGAAAACTGAAATGAAAGAAATTTATGAGGAAATAAAAATAAAGCCACATGAGGAGAATAAAAATAAAAAGGCGTAAAAATAAAAGTAAGCAAAAATTTAAAAGGAACTGAATGATAAGATAGAAAATAAAATGAAGAAAAAAGTACAGAACAATTAAAATAGAAATGAATGATAAGATAGAAAAATAAAATGAAGAAAAAATAAAATTACAAAACAATTAAAAAGAAATGAATGATACGATCAAACTCGACCAAGTGATAATAAAAGGAAATGAGATTCAACCAATACAGAGGCAAAAAAGGACCAAGAATGAAATGCGGGGAAAATTGCACAAAATAAAATACAAAAATAGATAAAGGGGATAAACTCCAACTGGGTCCAGATCTGAAGGATTTACACACTCTTTCACGAGAAGATTCTTTATTTGATTCGTCGGAGGAAAGATTGAGTCGGCAAACGTCCAAAATCCTTCGGCACCAAGCGCCAGTGTGGATGTGGTCAGGTCTTCGAGATATTGCCTTTGCCTTCATGTTTTAATAAATTTTTTTGCGGATTTGTTTAAGATATCTTTTTTCACCCATTTTTCCCGCTTACTCGGGGCGTAAGCCTACAAGCTTCTTTGTTGTTGTTGTTATTGTGGGGGTGGGTGTAGGAAATAAATTTTTGCAGGTTTATTAAAGATTCTTTCATCCATTCTTTTGCTTACTCGGGGAGTACGCCTACGGACTACAGTTGTTGTTGTTGTTGGTGGTGGGGGGGGGTTAGGAAAGCCGAAAATCTGAAAGATGTGTTTCGCATTGAGTTAAAGATACAGGAATTTAAGGATAAAATGTTTATGATTTATTTGTGAGAACGAATAAAAAGAAAATAAATAATGTGCATAATAAATTATATCGCTCGCAATGATTTGTTTAAAACAGAATTGATTTTTGATATAAAAAAAAGGCTGTAAAGCAAACATTGGAGGAAGACGATATAGAATTTGAGAGAAGGAAAACGTAAACAAGTAAATACAGACTCCGAGAATGCTTCTAAAAGGAAAAAGGTTTAAAAAAAGGGATCACAAGAAGAATGAAATAAACAAAAGGAGAACCAGCAAACTAAACTGGAGATTGGGGATGAAAAGGCATTTTCCCGGAAGACTATCTTTATAAGCATAACTGCCGTCGGCGAGGAGCCTTATTAAAAACTTTTAATCACTTCTCCAGCCATCAGACGAAGGGCGGAACACGACCGCCCCAAAAGACGCGAAGGATTCTGGATAGGGCGGACAATCTTCGGCTGCCTCTGCTGAGTGCCACTTGATGGTCATTGTTTTAACACGGGTTTAGTTGCTAGGGAAACCTATCTTCTTCCTCCTTCTCCACCACCCCTCCTCCTCCTCCTCCTCCTCCTTCCTCCTCCTCCTCCTCCTCCTCAGGCTGACAAGGCTGGCAACTTGATATGGCTAGTCAAACAAAGTCCCAGTGATATAAAAGTTTGGTACTCGTTAGTGAAAAAAAAAAAAGTGTCCCTCCATGTAGGTTTATTTAAGGACTTTCACGATGCGAGAGTAGACAGACATGGTCAACTACGAACTGATTTATTATCACAGAATTCAGTCTGTCTATCTGTCAATCTATCTATCTATGGACAAATGCGTAGAAAGAAGCCTCACAAGAAACAGAATAATTATCAAGAAAGTAAACAACCTAGAAAAAAAAAACTCTCGTGTTGAGTGACTTGGCATTGGTACGTACGTACACGTGCTGTCATGTTCGCAGAAACCTTCCCAAAGACCCGGAAGACAAGTAGAAAAGTCGTACATGGGCACACGTGCGTTCCGGGACACGTACAGACAACACGAAAAGTCACGTAGCGAGGGCGGAGAGGCAATTTTCGTCTCTTGTCATTATTCTGCAAATATCCTTCCGTGGCAGAAGATATACGAGTTTGTATATAAAAGTACACACACACACACACACACACACACACACACACACACATATATATATATATATATATAGAGAGAGAGAGAGAGAGAGAGAGAATATGCATGTACATATAAAATCCGTCATAGACGACATAATATACATACAAACACACATACACTCATGATATATATATTATATATATATATATATATATATATATATATATATATATATATATATATGTATATGTCAATATGTGTATGTTTGTTTGTAAGTACGTTTGTGTATGTATGTTGTCTATGACGTATTTTAAAGAATGGCACGTGAATACATACAAGAGCTGCTCTGAACTGTGTCGACTCTTGCGTAGTCATTTTTTTGTGTGTGTAAGAACACATAGAAACCATAGATTTGTAGCACAAAAGACAACTGTCTTTATTCAGAATTCAGCAGTGAAACAGCAAGCGACCTGAATCTTTCTCTGTGTAGCAGGGGAAGTTTCACATTCACTCATTCGACCCCGTTTGCAGGTTAGATGCGATAAACTTTCTCGTCAATTTTGTATTTTCTTTTATTGTTCATAACTTATACTACTTTTATCTCTCTTCAAATATTTGGGTGGCCATGGCAGCTACATTATATATGCATATATAATACATACACACACATACATACATACATACACACACATATATGCATGTATATATAATATATATGTGTGCTGTGTGTGTGTGTGTTCCGTGTGGTTTGGCTTCGTGTATAGATACATATTGTGTATATATATATATATATATATATATATATATATATATATATATATATATATATATATATCTATATGCGGTCATGGCCAACCTAAAATTGAAGTGGGAAGAAAGTGTAACTTATGAACAATAACAGAAAATAAAAACCTGGTGAGAAGTTCCTCGCATCTAAACCCTGCAAACGGGGTCGACAGAATGTAATCAGGCACCTCTTCTCCAGATGAATTCCTCCATCAAGGGGGAGGTTGGAACCGACTTGGATCCATCTCTCGCCTTCCGAAAGTGATCACAAGTATCGAACAACTCGGTTATTAACGGCGAAACTCTCCTTCTCTCTCTCTCTCCGAATTAACATCTCAGATTCTCTGGTCGTCTGACTAAGTAGTCTCGAGGGTCTGGGGTCGGTCGGAATCTCTGGGCATTATTATTATTATTATTATTATTATTATTATTCAATTCGTCTGCTGCCACGCTCGTACGAAAATGGAATGCCAATATCAAATAATCTTGTCGGAACTTGAGACTCGGTTCTCCAAAAACAATTCAGGCGCGCCTTAGTTTTTGTTTCACGCTTTCTGGGTTACGTTATCTTTCTATCTATCTATATCTCTTTCTCTCTCTCCTTCTTTCTTTCCATGCTGTGCAGCATAAAGCGTTGAGCAACACAGGTGCGTTGCGACACTGTGGTACGTACAGAACCATTAGAAACAAAGGCTCGGCCATATTTCTTCACCCAGGCCTGTTGGGAGGTTTTCCTCCACTCGATTTTTCGTTTATGCAAAGCATCATTCGAACAATACATACACTCGAGGTTTTTTTTTGTTTTCGTTTTTTCAGCCGTCAGTGAAAAGCGAGGCTTCTCCATGTGATTTCGTAGTTTTTTTTCCACAGCCGTCTATGAACAAAGGTTTTTTTCTTTTCTTTTTTTTAGTGGATGTAAAATGCAAAGCTTTCTGTCAGTTGTCAGAGGACGAAAGGTATGCATGGAAGAATTGTTGGGAATATGCATAATGAATACTGCCCAATTCTATAACAAAGAACTTAAATTTAAAAAAAAATAAAAATAAAAATATGTTGTTTGGATTTGGCTTGTATATTCACGATAAGAATCAGCGGACAAAAATATTAGACGAATGGTGATTAGTAAATGATATATTGCTTTTTCAGCTAAATATCTCCGTTTTCTGGAGACTATTTTTCATGAATTAATGGCCGTAAGTGACAGGGGAATGAAATTGGTTGGAGGGCAGGGGACG
Organism: Macrobrachium nipponense; assembly: GCF_015104395.2. NCBI lineage: Eukaryota > Metazoa > Arthropoda > Malacostraca > Decapoda > Palaemonidae > Macrobrachium > Macrobrachium nipponense. Next base: position 52,912,873 of record NC_087221.1, on the reverse strand, counting down.
GTAAGTGAAAAATTAGGGTCTTTTAGACATTAAGTTAAGTTTTATTGTAAGTTGTTCATTTTCTTATGATGGTTTTCCACATTTTCAAGGGACAATTTTCATATATTAAAAAGAGAAATTGTCTTGTTTTTCAGGGAAAATTTTTCATATAAAAAAGGAGAGAAATTGTCTTGTTTTCAGGGAAACAATTTTTCATAAAAAAAGAGAAATGGTTTTGTTTTTCATGGGACAATTTTTCATATAAAAAAAGAGGAATTGTCTTGTTTTTCAGGGGACAATTTTTCATTTAGGAGAAATTGTCTTGTTTTTCAGGGGACAATTTTTCATATAAAAAAGAGAAATTGTCTTGTTTTTCAGGGGCGGGACAATTTTACATTTTAAGAGAAATTTCTTGTTTGTCAGGGACAATAATATATACAATATATATATATATCTATATATATATATATATATATATATTATATATATATATATATATATATATATATATACACACACATGAGAAATTGCCTTGTTTTTCAGGGGAAATTATTCATATAAAAAGATAAATTGTCTTGTTTTTCAGACGACAATTTTTCATATATATATATATATATTATATATATATATATATATATATATATATATATATATATATATATATATATAGAAAGAAAATTGTCACCAAATGAGGGAGAAAGAATTCGAGAAAGACGAACAAATGAAGGCGAGGGTTTAGGTGCCATCTTACACGCCCCCCACAACCCCTCACCCTACCAAACCCCCAACCCCACCTACCCACTCAAATGCCCATTTATAATATTGGCTCTTCCTATCTGCCCCGTTAATGATTCATCGTTTCATTGCCTTAATGCATTCGAGATTGACAAAAGATCCATCATTTCATGCAGACTTTTCTTTGGCCGTAAGAGAAGAATGGTAACGATGATGTCACGCAATCAATCAGTGACTTTATGTGGGATTAGTAAGGGACTGTTTCTTGTGTTTTCTCTCTCTCTCTCTCTCTCTCTCTCTCTCTCTCTCTCTCTCTCTCTCTCTCTCTCTCAGATTTATTTTGTCCTTTATCATTCTCCATTTTCTTTGTAGCAAGAATAATCTCTACATCACTCCGTTATATTGCTTACAGTTAACCGCCCCCCCCCCTCCCCCCAACCTCTTCTTTTCCCTGTCTCTCTTTGCAGCATCATTTAATTGTTCTTTTTGGCAAACAAGTCCTTATCAAAAGAATAATTGGAAGAACTGATTTCTTAGTGCAGATGAAATTCGTAAATATTCACCGCTATTTGTCCACAAACATCTCTGTCCCTCGATCCATCCGTAAATAAATAACCACGATAATATTATTTTTTTTACAAGTTTATTTTTTTTTCTAGCATGTAAGATTTTTGTGTCCCCTGACGAAAGTGAAATAATCTTTTATGTGATTTTCTTTCTCCTTTTAACAGTGGAAATCATGTTTGTTTGTTTGTTTGTATGGTGTTTTTACGTTGCATGGAACCAGTGGTTATTCAGCAACGGGACCAATGGCTTTACATGACTTCCGAACCACGTCGAGAGTGAACTGCTATCACCAGAAATACACATCTCTCACACCTCAATGGAATGCCCGAGAATGGAAATCATATGGCTCTAAAATTTTGTGATACGCCGAGTCTGTCATACACGAAGCGTATCTCTATAGCTCTTGTAACAGTTTCTTGAAGTCAGTGAAATGGCTTTGTATTTCGTGATTTGTGTCCCTGTATTTTATGAATTGCCCTCTTGTGTTCGTAGATGGGTTTTCGTGCATTTCATAGACTGTACATAATTTTATGAAAATGATACCAGTAATTCAAGAGACAATTTTTCATATTTAATGAAACTCATCAGCGTCGTCCCGGAACTGCAGGTTATTATAACATGGTTATCAATAATGAAGCATATTTCTGTACTTCTGTATTTCAATGAATTTGTGTTTTCAGAATCTGCAAAATCTCGTATATTTGACGGAGAGCATTTATGTAATGTACGGAAAACAGTTTTGCAATTGACGAAAAATAGCGAAAATAGCTCAATATATTTCAGCATTTATACATGTCGCAAAAATATCTGTGGATTTCACCTACCGTATTTCTGTATTTTATTAAGTGTCCGGTTGAATTTATTGGTATGGATTCGGGCGTTTCATAAAAATATATTTATCTGCAGCCCTGCATCAAGTGAAAATGTATTTCTTCATTTCGTAAAGTGACTAATGGACCAGATGTTTATAAATAGCCTAGTATGACCGTTCAGAGATGTCAGAGTGACCTTCTTTTGCTTTTTAATTCAAATGAATCCATAAATTTCCCTTCGCTCTTCTTATGTCCTCTTTGAATCAAGTTAGTTCTCATTTTTTCCTACTTTTTATTTTAGTTTAATTTCTCTATTTTATTCCTCTTTATTAATACAAATATTTCTTATATAAACCAATATTTTATTAGCTTCGTTTCTTAAATTCCTAGTAGTTCTGTCACACCACATTTTCTTTATGTTTCGCCTATTGATGGATAAATATTTGTTATTAGATTTCATGATGTTAGTAGATGACTTGTGTCTAGAATTTCTCAATTTCCTATAATCGTGCACAAATTGACTTCAGCGTTTGGAACTTTCTTTTTTAATCAGCCGTTTGCTTGCTTGTAGGCATATTGCAAATGTTCACGTTGCGCATATTTTCATAGGAGAATTTTATGCTTTCATATTTTGCGCACTAAAGGCAATCATTCATTCATTCATCCGCAAAGACTCGTACGCTGGATACAAACGTCCGAGATTACTGGCGAGTTTCGTAAACCACGAAAGATATTTCAATTTTGAAGCAGCTTTTTCCATCCAGTCAGTCAACCGCGAAGATTCCCCACTCACTCTCTGCTAACTACCACCGCTTTCAACAAGTGAGTGCGCAAGAGGGGGGGAAATGCCCCCCCAAAAAAGAAATATAAATGAGGACGTGCTCAAAAGGCAACAGAGCTACTCAGGTTTTTTCTGGAAAATGGTTGAGCCTGGCAGAGTCTCTCTCTCTCTCTTCTCTCTCTCTCTCTCTCTCTCTCTCTCTCTCTCTAGATTTTGCGGCCCTTTCGCTTTCTCCCGTTCGGTCATTCATTTTCACACAACCTCCTCCTTTGTCGCCTTCTGTAAATGTCAATTATCTCTCTCTCTCTCTCTCTCTCTCTCTCTCTTCTCTCTCTCTTACCCCGCACGGTTTTTCACTTACTATGCAACAGCCTTCTCCTCTCTTGCTCTCCGTAAATGTCAATTGCCTCTCTCTCTCTCTCTCTCTCGAGCGCGCGCGGCGCACGGCTTCAGTTCCACAGCACCAATTTCCCATACCCACTGAACTGTTTCAAAGGGCTTATTTATTTTTTTGTCCCTCTTAAAGAAATAGTCAAGGATACGTAACAGTTAACAGTTATTTCCTGGCGGTTGGGTCCATGAATTTCAAGATGGTGCAAAGGAAGCAGCGTAGAGAGAGGGAGAGGGGTTCTTAACGGGGGTATCCATACCCTTTTGCGGTTGAGAACCACGTGCTGGGGGTTATGGAACTTGATCTCCGGATATTTGTATATATTTGATTTTAATGCGTCAATGTAAACACGGGAACTTTTTTGTATATAAATTACTTTATAATGCTATAAATGCTTTTGATTTTCTTGTAAGTTTTATTCCTAGCTAGTCATACCTGAAGTATATATAAAACCAGGTATATTAAGTTATATTGTCAACATATATAGGACTTAAGTGGACTTAAGCAAAGGGGGTATGGAACCATATTGGGCAATTGATTTGGGGTCTGGAATCATCAAAAGGTTAAGGACCCGTGTTGGAGAGAGAGAGAGAGAGAGAGAGAGAGAGGGAAGAGAGAGGAGAGAGAGAGAGAGAGGGGGGGGGGGTGGGGGGGGGGGTTGAAAAGGAAATAATTATTTGGCCAAATACAATTCTGTGAATATACTACGTGGAGGGCTTCATTATACTCATGAAATATGGTTATCTTTTCATTATATTCATATAATTTCGCAATGAAGGCGATTATTCTACTGCTTGGTAACTTTTTAAAACGATGAGCGGATTTGATTATTGCTGCAACTTAAATGCCTATTATACCAAAACCACGTAAGTATTCGACGTGATTGGACACCTTAATTCGGTTAATGTAGGTAATTAAGTTGCAACTCCCGAGTAATTTAGTTAAATAAAAGTATAAAGCCGAGTAATTCTATATTTCCGATGCTTTGTGGTGGAAGCGTTCAATGTTAAGCCAATCTTTTAATGCGTAGAGGACCGTCTATGACGCTTGTATGCTTGATATATTACTTAATAAACTCAATACTATGAGCATTTAGGTGCACTGAATGCATCTGTAAATCATCAATGTTCGCATTTAGTATCCGTATATTTATGTTTTCATTTGCATGGCAATGAGTCTGCTGGTAATAATCTCCACTTTTAAGGGTTTGTCTTCGTCCAGTCCGGGCTGACGTCTTTAAACACTGGTCCTTACGTAAGTATGCTAAAATATGGTACCTTTGTCAGAACTCCGAAATTTTGACGCTACGCATTCCCATCTTGGTCCAGGAAAAGAAAAAAACGTTTGAACACTCAAAAAAATTTAGCTAAAATCTACCGATAGCGTTGTCCGTTTCGTGGTCAGGTCGACAACATGACCTCGTTCTGATCCTCTGGATGCGGGTTTGAATCCTGCCACGCACACGGACATTAGAATGACTTTACATTCTTGCATTTGGACGCCAGACTTTATAGTGACAAGAGTATCCAAAAAAATGTGAAGAATCGAAAAGTTAATAGGGCATTGTAGTTTATTACAATTACAAATGTAACTGGTAAAAATTGAGCGGTAGATTTTGTATATAATGTTATTTACCTTTTGGCAAACGCAATCAAACACATGTACGGTCTCAAAACATAACATCCATTCAATTTTGCTGACGAAGCTGATTTTTTCTAAGACCGTGAACGAGAGAATGTTTAACTATTAATTTATCTATAGTATATATATATATATATATATATATATATATATATATATATATATATATATAAACATAGTAAAAGCCCTTTGCATTCTTATTTCATTAAATCCACATAAACCTATCAATAATTTTGTAAGCATTAACTCGTATATTAAAATACCATTTGCATGACAATCCGTAGAGTTAGAAGGTCGCTGACCAGACGGAGCTGGAGGCCGCGTGAAACGTTTCATTCCAACATTTGGCGTCATTTTATATTCGCTCAAGGGAGATTACGTACCAGATAAAGGATTTCGACCCGGCACAATGCTTGCGCAAGGTTAATTACTGGGTAGGTTTAATATCGTGCCGGATTACGACCCGTAATTTTGTGGATATCTGGGGCAGCTTTTTGCTGTTCAGAGGAAAAGGGAAATGCAATAGTAAGCGAAACGTTAAATTACCCGTTTGGAATTCGCCAAACAAAGAACCTATAAAAAGTTGAACCAGGATTCTTTTTCCCTTACTGTGCCGAAATTATGCATTTAATAGAAGTTGCTTCGTTTGCCTGTTAATTTGTTTGCAAGATTTAGAAAATATTTTTTTAAAGTAACGATTTAAAGCGTTTCTCGCACCACCCTCGACACACCCCCACCCCCATATCTCCCCTCCCCCTTTCTTTCTTTCCTGTTGCGTGGTCGATTTTGATGGGAAATATTAAATGTCGCGGGTTGATAACTCAATCTTTTCCCTTTGAGAGAAGAAAGTTTCCTAGAGGGCATTTTTCCATTACATTTCTCAACATATCTATTGTGATAGCAAAATTACCGGTACAGGTAACTAACAAAGTTTGGAGTCAACTGCAAATGATAAATGCGCTTTTCGTATTTGTGAATTGACCGATAATGCAATAATTAAGACATTCAGTATGCCGTATTATTACGCAAAACAGTGAACTTCCAGTCTTCCGTTTTATTGAATGGTTTGCATTTAAATGCAAATTTAAATTTATTTATTTATTTATTTTGGTTTATTTATTTATTTATTTATTTATTTATTTATTTTTTTATTTATATATTTATTATTATTAATATATTGATTTATTTATATTTATTTTCATTTATTTATCTATTTTTTATTTTTATGTATTTAATTATTTTTAATTATTTATTTTATTTTATTTATGTAAACGTGGTAACATTGCGAAGTGAAAACAACGAGAAGTGAAACTATCAACTTGAATATTTTCCAAGACTGGAAAATAATGGAAATTCTAGTTCTACCAACATACATAATCATATACCGCCCGTTTAAGCCAGAATTTAACGAGGAACGTTTAAATAAACAGAACTTGCAAATTTACCAACATGAATAATTCATAGAGCCACGATACCCACTGAAACAACCTTTTCCAAA
>NC_087221.1:52888969-52901469 GCF_015104395.2 Macrobrachium nipponense | reverse complement strand
AAGTCAGGGGTTTTAGAACTAAAGCTCAACTTGGTTGGAAATTAATATCTAATTGGTAATTTCAATTTCTTATATTAAGCTAATTGTTGAAGTACATTTAACCATGAAATTACTTGATTCTCATTGTACTGATTTATCATTTTTTCCCGAAGAGGCGAAATGAAAAAAATCATAAAAGATTAAACATTTTGTAGCCTACCTGCTATTGCCACTTGAAGAGACTTTCAACCATCTTTCCATAATGGCATTCGGTTAAATGCAGTAACGTAGAATTCTGAATTGTCTGTTTTGGTTTGTAAGTGTAATACCGTGTGTATGAATGCGTGTGCGTATGCACAAACACACACACACACACTATATATATATATATATATATATATATATATATATATATATATATATATATATATACATACATACATACATACACATTACATATATACATACATGTATGCATATACTGATGTACCCATCGAAGATGAAAATACATAATTAGCGCATATAACATGAAACAAACTCCAGCAGAAAATTGGAAGCGACCCAGCAACGACTGAAGTCTGGAACTCGTTGGTCAAAGTCGACGAAATTCGAGTCTGTCGAAGCCAGGTTATATCAAAGAAACCCTTGTAATGACCACTGCTACATAGATGGATAGGAAGTCCGTGAAACTTCGAAGGTCGGGAGACGCTGACTTGACCTTATTTGTCAACAGGAAGAGAGAATGAAGGCAGGACGTTGTATATCCGTCAGCGAAAAGTGTAAAGAAAACTTTGAAATTTCAAGGTTAACGAAGTTCACCTGACCTTGTTCGTCAACAGGAAGACAGACGACTGAACTACATTTTTTTATTGATGACATTAGCTTCGTTTTTGTTTGTGTATGTACACTTACGAGCAGACTTTGGTCATGAGGTCAAAGGTGATTCACTCCATGATTAACTGTCTATCTGTCTAAGTATTTATTTACTTTTATATTTATTTTACTCTCTCACCCCCAAGCTACCTGACTGATAAGGCTCATGATTAGGTTTCCCTGTCTGTCTGTTGGTATATCTAACTGTCTATCTATCTATCTTCATCCTCCACCATCTATGTGTCGTTCCACCTACGTAATCTTATTCCAATCTCCTTCAAATCCCAGAGGAATATTCCACATTCTCCTTCCCCTCTCGGGGAAGTAATCTCTCTTACCCGGAGGTCCGTGTCCCTGTCTCTGCCTTTCTTAACTGTCTAGTCAAAAAGGATTTTAAGTCTGTTAGTCTATTTTAGTGTCTGTAATTTTGGAATCTTCAGGAATAGAGACAAATTTAATTCAGCTCGTGTTTAACTTATGGTTAGTATCCCAGTGGGTTTTTTTTGGATAAATTTATTTTTATTTAGGTTAGTATCCCAGAGTTTTTTTTTTTTTTTTTTGTATCTAAGTTTTTTGTTTTTTGTTAGTATGACTTTTTTATTTACATCGAAAAAACGAACTTCGCGATCTATTGTCCTTACGTAGCCCAGATTAGACAGCCACATTAAAAAGAAAGGAAGGTAGGGAGGAAGGAAAGAAGTTTGATATACCCAGCAGAAGGAAAAACACAAATGCTGAGAGATTTCCAAAGCCAGGGAGTAGTCGCAAAGAAACGTTAATTCTCTTGTAAATACACATGTATTTACAGAAGTGGATGTTAGTGCAACGTCGCGTTGGAACTCTCTCTCTCTCTCTCTCTCTCTCTCTCTCTCTCTCTCTCTCTCTCTCAGCAAGTTATTCCTCCGCCCTCGGCTGGGTTGAACCGATCACCAGTTAATCTCTCTCTCTCTCTCTCTCTCTCTCTCTCAATCACGCCGTGAAATGACCCTCGTGTTTAAGATACCAGCGGGGTATTCAGAATTAAGCTCCACCCTTCTCGGAGAAAGTAGAGAGAGAGAGAGAGAGAGAGAGAGACAAAAAAAATCTCATTTTCCGAAGAACGGTTCCATCATCCTCGCAGACACTTCGAAGAATGAATGACCCCGGCCTCAGTTTTGAAGGAAAGGATCTCGGTCTCGTTAAGGTGGAGGACACCCCATCCTCATTATTGGGAAAGAGGACCCCTCCCTATTTCGAGTAGGTGAGGACACCAGCGTCAGTTTTGAGGGAGAGGACGAAGCCCTCAGCTTTGAAGAGGAAACAAAGTCTCTATTTTTTTTTTTTTTTTTTTTTTTTTTTGGAGAGAGAGGGACAGAACCTAAGTCTCACTTTTAAGCTACATCCTCTGCCTTTATTCCTTGATCGGGACATATTATGACCTCCTATCTTCTTTTCACAAGGAAGACGACCTCTGCCTTTACTTTTAAGGAGAAGGCCTCACGCTCATTTATGAGGAATATGACCCCCGCAGTGTCTGCTCCAAGAGAGAGGAGCCCCACCCCCGTGAACCCTGCCTTCATATCGAAGGGCCCCTGTCTCTGTGAGGTGAGAACCCCGACTTTAGTTGTGATTGAGAGAACCTAGCCCTCGGTTTTGACGGAGAGGACCCTAGCCCCGGTTTTAAAGGCGAAGACCTTCCTCAGTTTTGAGGGAGAGGCTCCTAGCCCCAGTTTTAAAGGCGAAGACCTTCCCCAGTTTTGAGGGAGAGGCTCCTAGCCCCAGTTTTGAGGGAGAGGATCCTAGCCCCAGTTTTGAGGGAGGGATTCTAGCCCCAGTTTTGAGGGAGGGAATCCTAGCCCCAGTTTTGAGGGAGGGAATCCTAGCCCCAGTTTTGAGGGAGGGGATCCTAGCCCCAGTTTTGAGGGAGAGGCTCCTAGCCCCAGTTTAGAAGGAGAAGACCCTCGCCTTGATTTCGAAGGAGAAAACCCAGGTCTCTGTTTCGGGGGAAATCAAAGTGATCTCAAAATGCCATTGCAAAGAACCTGCCGTGGCTATTAAGAGATTCTAGACCTGTTCGAGTCTTGAAAAGAAAAGCGTGGTCAAAGATATTTATTTTCTAAAGGAAACTTTCATTCTTGATTTGCCCATTTACCTCGGAGCTTTCTGTAGATGTGTAGGTATTTATTCTACTTCCATTGTGTGTATTTTTCAAGTCGTAGTGTGTTACACAAAATGCAAATCATACTAGTTAATTCTTAAATGTTCATTACATTTTCTAACAGAAACCTTTAACCTTATTCTGGTCATTTTCATCTTTAAAGACAGCACCCAGAATTTTTAAGTAAGGAAATATAGAATTACAGAATATTCTATTGGAAAAGTAAATGCAACTCCTTTTAATTTTTTCCACAAAACCTAAATTCTTTAACTGTGGGCTTTTAGCATTAGTTTTATTTGTAAATGTATAAATGAATAAATACATTATGCTCACCCAACAATTTCTTATTCTCTGACGTAGATTTTACATGTGTGTAAATATCAGAACTGATACTGAATATATGCATCAGAATTTATGTCCCTGTCGGTAAGGTTTTAGTAAGAATAAATTTTGTGAAGCTACATACGTCAAAAATATTAATTACTTATGAAGAACTCATTATTGTCAATAAATATACACAAGAATAATTTTTCCCTTTGTTGTTTCTCGAGCGAAGATTTTTTTTTATACTTCTCAGAATTATATAAAAAAGAATCTGAAAGGATATTTAGTCCTTGTTTTATGTTATGGAGGGAGAGATCTTAAATCTTCTTGCTTTCTATTATACAGAAAGGCGGGGATGGGGCGGGGGGAGGGGTTGTGGGGAGGGAGAAGGGGTGATCCTATATTTTTTTTTTCCATTCCGAGAGAGGAGAGAGAGAGAGAGAGAGAGAGATACTATTACTGAGACAGGTTGCGGGAAAGTTATGTCTGCTTGCCTAACATTTATGGAGAGAGAGAGAGAGAGAGAGAGAGAGAGAGAGAGAGAGAGAGAGAGAGACTATTACTGAGACAGGTTGCGGAAAGTTATGTCTGCTTGCCTAACATTTATGGAGAGAGAGAGAGAGAGAGAGAGAGAGAGAGAGACATTACTAAGACAGGTTGCTGGAAAGTTATATCTGCTTGCCTCACATTTATGGAGAGAGAGTGACCATTACTGAGACAAGGGGAGGTAAAGATATACGAGTATATGCTTGCCTTACATTATGGATAGAGAGAGAGAGAGAGAGAGAGAGAGAGAGAGAGAGAGAGAGAGAGAGACTGCAATTTCTTCCTTACATTCTAGATTGGATATCAAAAAGCCACAAGGAAGAACCAGGAACCGGGACATGTGGAGAAAATAGCCGATATAAATCCCTGTTCCCGAAATAACGAGATTCATTTATATGCAGATGACCCGAGGGGGGAAGTGCAAAAATCTATTCCTCTTTTTTTTTTTTCCCCTAGGAAGTTGGGGGTGGGTTGGTACGTAGCTGGCTTGTGGGGGGTGGTGGGTGGGGGGAAGAGGGCTGGGTATGGGACTATCTGGAAGCGCCAACAGATTGCACCAGCTTCGTCATTACGACCTTAAAGATGCGGTCACTTGCTGTTCCCCTCAAGTTGCTAGGGAGCAAGCAAGCCACTGCTTGCTGAAGCATTTGTGGGTGGGTGGGGGTTGTTGGATGCGGGGGGGGATTAGCCGAAATGGACGTCTGTGCTTGCTAAGCTTTGTGGAAATTGCGACTGAGATTACATATGTATTCGTTGCGTAATATTTGTTTTGGGGGTAATTCCTGGTTTTTTGCAGAGGTTATTCTCTCTCTCTCTCTCTCTCTCTCTCTCTCTCTCTCTCTCTCTCTCTCTCTCTCCAAGGCTTCAACTAAGGTCCAGGGCAAAATGATATCACGCATCCACGCGCGAGCGCAGGTCTTTTTTACTATTGTTTTAGCAGCTATCGATTGGACGACCCTTCAGTATTCCGAATGAAACAAAGACACGGCGAGGCCTTTATCCATATCCGTGACCTACAATGGTGTCATTGCATTCTCGTCGTGTATAGAAGACCAAGTTTTTTTTTGTTATTTCTTTCGTTTGGGTTATATCGTGGTGTACTCTGATTTTGTGGAAATAGTTCTTCCCCAGGGACGTGTTCTTTCACTCCTAGTAATTGGAGGTGATGATGTGAAGTTTTTAATGATGATAGCTTTTCTGCTTAATAATTTTTTAATTTTTTTATTATTTTGGTATTCTGTCAAACCCAGTAACTCTGCTTGATTTAGTACCAGTTTATGTTATAATAAACTTAACAAGTCGCTTTACTGTCTCTAATATCCTTTTGTTTATTTTTTTGTGGGAAAAGGGGCAGGGGGGTTTCCTTATCTTGCCCTTTCTTCAATGCGTCAATGACGATAGTTTATGGGTATAAATTGTTCTCTCTCCAAAGAATACCTATTCCATACGATTGTAAGGGGGTAGTGCCGTCAGTGCACCTCATGTGGTGTAATGTAGGCATTACTTACGGCTCTTTCCAGCATGCCTTCGGCCCCTAGCTGCAACCACTTTCATTCTTTTTACTGTACCTCCTCTCATATACCCTTTCTTCCATATAACTTTACACACTCTCCTAACAGTTGTTTCATAGTGCAACTGCTTTGAGGTTTTCCTCCTGTTTCACCTTTCAAACCTTTCTCCTCTCAATTTCCGTTTCAGCGCTAGAAGACCTCATAGGTCCCAGAGCTTGGCCTTTGGCCTAAATTCTGTATTCAACAATATATTCAGCTCATACGATTGAAGTTCTCAAGATGGTCGCCAAGATTCGCCTCAAACGTCATTTCCGAAACGGAACGTAAATTAACCATAGTAGAACAATTAAGAATGCTTTGAGAAGTCTGAAAAATAGAAAGCAAACCAAATGTGAGCGAAAAATGGCAGAGGCGCCTCACGAAACACCGATGGGACGAGGATAGGAACCAAAATCATTCAAGAATAATCACTACAGTGTGAGATATAAAGGGGAGAGGAACTTTGAGTGAGAAAAAAATCAACTCTCTTCCAAGTAACAAAAGAACTTAAGAAAGGAATAAAGTGATTCATGCAGATTATATGAAAGTGAGAAGTACATAAAAAATATTCACAAAAACAAGTCGATATAAAGTCATTCCCCGAGACTCATCAATGAACGAAAAAAGAATGGCTGAAATTTTAATTTAGCTTTGAAAAGTCCCATCCATCTCACCTTTGATAACATACATACATATATATATATATATATATATATATATATATATATATATATATATATATATATATATATATGAAAGGAAATTGAAACGGAAGAGTAATGCGAGGCCTTTCGACTCAATCTCTGCTAAGTAAAGGACATTGAGTCGAAAGGCCTTACACAGTACTCTTTTGTTTCACTTTCCTTAGTGGTTATTTTGCTCTTATTCATATATATATATATATATATATATATATATATAATATATATATATATATATATATATATATATAAAAGCCGAATAAGAAAACCGTGCAAGACTCTGACCTAAGAATTACCAAAACGTTTGAAATAGCAAGGGAGCGAAACGAAGAAAGGAAATGACACCAGTAACTTAAAAAGGAGCTCAACATGCGGACGAGAAGTCCCGAGCGAATTCGCCCATGTAATATTAATCGCTGTAGATCACTTGGACCCCCGTCGCTATCTGGGTTATTGGATGGGCTTTATGTGCCAAAGTTATGTGGACATTTTCTTATGTTTATATATATATATATATATATATATATATATATATATATATATATATATATATATATATATATATATATATATATATATATATATATATATAATATCCGTAACAAGGACGCAGAATAAGAATATATTTTCATTTTTACGATTTTGTGAATATTGACGCGACCAATTATGAACTGATCCTCGTAATATAGTAAAACAGAGTAGGAATACGGAGCGTAAATTCATAGTCAGTAAAGCTCTATACAAAGTCATTATTCATTATTCATACAGACTCCTAATTACACACAGTATAGTTCTCATACAATGTCATTATTCATACAGAGGCCTAATTACACAGAACATAACGGCAACATCTCGGGAACTATATTTCGAAGCTCCGCTCAAAATGGAGATGAAACGACAAACCTCGATTCTTCGAACGGGAGAGAGAATAAGTCGACACAGTCGAGAATTCCGCGAAATAAGGCGAAAGAAGTCTTCCAGCCCCCCCCCCCCCCCCCCCCCACCCCCCCCCCCCCCCCCCCCCCCCCCCTTTTTTTTTTTAATTTTTTTTTAACGAAGGATATGAAGCGGGACGTTCCTCATATTCTCGCTGATGCAGCGTCTCTCTCTCTCTCTCTCTCTCTTTTCCTCTCTCTATTTTTCTTTCTTTTATTCCTGGGGAGAATATTGTTTTAGGTTTTTTTTTTCTTTTGTGGCTACGACTTAACCCCGAAACTTTACATATCATCGGTTGAGACTTATCAAAGTACTGCGGTATTTTTGCTTTAGTAAACGGTATAGAACATAGTTGCAAGAATTGCAACAGTACACTCAGTAATAATAATAATAATTAATCAATTACGAAAAAATAAAAATTACTCATAGTAGCGTGGGTCTTGAAATGGAGAAACATTTCCTCAGTACAGATTTATCTTTAAATATGTGTACATATAACTGTGGATTTGTTTCTCCAATAATAATAATAATAATAATAATAATAATAATAATAATAATAATAATAATAATAATAATAATAATAATAATGAGATAAAATCTTACACACTGACACATACTTAAGACCCATTTCTGTAGTCATTCATTGCGCCTTTTATTGGCCTGAACAGCGAACATGTACCTGGTTGCTAGTCGAAAGTGAAGGGCTGCAGAAAGCATAGGTTTAGCAACCTCGCTGCTTATTCTCTGATGATAGAAAGTATAGGTGGTAAGGTATTTATGATTATATATTATAATATATTATATATATTATAATATATTATTATATATATATATAGATATATATTAATATATATATATATATACTATAAATGATAACATATAAATGAATAGACCGTATTCCAAAAGCCTAACGATAATCGCGTCTCATTTGTCTGTAATTAATGAATAATAATAAGAGAAAAAACAAGAGAATTTATCTACGGGCCTCTGGGAATGGAATGTTAATGTACCAAATTTTTCTAAGGCCTACGGGTGAAGGATGAGACTTGTTTGTCCTTCTTAGGCCTATCTCCTTGAAAAATATTCCTCGAGAGGGCTGGAGAGGCTGGAATATTTATGACTTTTTAAATTCTTAATCGTCAGTATAAATTGAGAGGAATGAAAAAAGGAAATACTTTTTTTATATTTTTCGTGCATACAATATTTTCCTCATCCACCTTAATTCAGGAAAATTATTTAAAGACGAAACAATTTACGTAATTTTTAATCCTAAATCGTCCTCGTTCAATGACGTCTGAGAAGGCACTCAAATGAGAAGTATAGAGGCCTCTGATAATTTTAATTATAAAACGTCCGCGTAAAATTCTGTAAATTATACTAAAACTAAATTAAAAGACGATTTATTCCGTTGAAAACAATTTTGCTGACGGTACAGCTGCAAATTGCAGTCAAATGAAGGGAATTAGTTCACTGCATGATAATGATTTTGCGCAATTCGGTTGTCGCAGAGAAACCTGCCGTGGGATTTCAAACGTTACGTGGAACCGATGCAAATGGAAATAATTCAAAATGAGACCTGTGCAATTTTTGTGCAGGGAGGTCTACGTTAAGCAGGCAAAAACAAGAATGTTTTACTTTTAATTTGTTATTTGTCTTTGGGGTGGTAGAACCCATGGTTGAACCCATTCCTCCATCAACAGATGTGATACATGAATAGCATTTGTTTTATCGGACAGGGATGAATTCTTAGCACACACGCTTTGCATTTTCAACTAGGATAATTTCTGAATATCCAGCCTGATCAGAATTTTTTTTTTTTTTTTTTTTGTAGCACATAACACCAATGAATATCTAGATTTCTGGATGGATAATTCTCCAACAAATTTCTTTGTCAGATTCGACACAGGAAATAATGAACATCAACTTATTAAAAAGGCCAAGTATAAATCCTAAATATTCCCCAATGTTCGCATGGAGGATAGAGATTTAACTGCCGGATTCATCATCTCACTCATATATTCATGAGGCGAGGTAATGGCTTGTCATACATACAGCATGAACCCTCATTAAGTCGAGAATCCTGCGTTCGGTGAACGGGAAAGTGACTCATAAGGGCGGAGAAGTGTAATGATTCAGTGAACTGGAAAATATCAGATATTCACGGGGTAAACAACCTTTTCCGCTTTGATTATGAGCCGATGATTTGTTTACAAAACAGATAAGATAAGATACAACACTGTACAAAGGTTCATGCGGTGTATTGTAAGAAATGTGTCTTAGTATTAAAGATAAATATTGTTTAATTTGATTGCTTTTTAGATTGAAGTTTATTGCTTCTAAACACATAATTCAGCTACTCAGAAAAAGTAGGCAAAACTTCGTAAAACAGATATTCATTCCTAGGTTGACATATCGGTCTCTAACTCCCGTTGATTATCATATGTCAAGATTTTGCTCAGGCCTAACCATCTACCGAGAGCCTTCTCAGAGAAGCGTCAAGTTTCATATTATACAGAAACATTGTATACGACTAAAAATTCCGTACAGGGTAATCGGTACTGTACTACATTCACCTTATTATTATTATTATTATTATTATTATTATTATTATTATTATTATTATTATTATTATTATTATTATTATTATTATTCAACAAAATAAAGTTACCGTATCTGAAAACAGGGAAGACGAACCAAATACAAGAAAATGCGACGAAGAGGCAGACATATGCAAATTCTAAAAATTGCTTCGTGTCCCCATCACAGCTCTGGGTTCGTCTCTAAATATTACCCTCGTTTTATCCAAGAGGAAAATTTATCAGTCAGTTTCAGATTTCTTTCCCTGAAGCGCTTATCCATCTTGATTTCAGGTTTCTTTCATTATTCACGGATAACTTACAGCTGTCATGGGTTCCTTCTAATATTAAGTATAACTTTCAGAATTTTCGAAAATCTCGGGATATTTTTTTTTTCGTTAGAAGTTCGAAAAAGATCGCTCATGACGCCGGCTGCATTCGGGCTAATAGTGTCTCCATTATCAGATCAGGGGAAGGCTTTAAAGATAGTGGATAGGCGGAGGAAAAGTCTCGGTTTTATCAATATATTACGTTTTTATATGCATCTGAAGTATGCCGAGTTTGACACATATGTACGTATACATATGCAGATAAGTAGATATGAAAATGAATCTGATTTAGCCCTGATGAAGGCCATGAATGCATGGTTGCAACAGCTTTCGTCGGGAGAGTATATAGTGTAGCAAACACATGACTTTTGTCTTTTCCTTCTGAGATTTGTCCTTGGAGACAAAAAGAGAAGACTCAGAAGATTGAAGAGGTATTGGCTTAAAATAGTGAGCGCCACGTGTGCGTCAGCATTCACTGAGAATTGCTTAAGAAAAAGACTGTGCCATAAAAGTATATAATATATCTATATATATATATATATATATATATATATATATATATATATATATATATATGAAAAGTAGGTATAGAGATTCCCAATTTACTCAGAATCTCTATACCTAATTTTCATGCTAATAATTCTGTATTAAATTGATATATATATATATATATATATATATATATATATATATATATATATATATATATATATGCATGTATAATATATATAATTATATATATATATATATCTATATATATATATAAATATATATATATGTGTGTGTGTATATATATACACACACACACACACAATACAATACATACATACATTATATATACACCATGAACAGCAATGGTAAGTACTAAATGTATACAATTTTTTTATGTAGCAAATATTAAAAGACATATGATGATAATATATAACAGTGCCATCCATATTTTCCTGATGCCACATACCGTTGTTTCTTCGTAGTTACTACTATTAGCTGTAGGATGCGATCTGTAGCTTCATATCTGCCCCCATAAATTTCAACTTAGTATGGTTGATTTTATAAGTGCTGAATACATCAATTCGCAAAATAACTAAATGAAACAAGAAGTAAAGCTGTATGAGTAAGTCCTTTGTAATAGGTCTGTATTTGATCAAGAATGTTTTTATTCTTCTCAGGTGGCGTTAGATCTGTAACTCCTTCACCATGATGAACAATGCCAGGTAAGTGAAATGTGGGTTGTAGTGACCGTAGACTGTATCCATTTTTTTTCTTTTTATGATGTTCCTATAGTATGACTTTTCAGTAATTAACGTATTGATATCTATACGTCTGTCTATCTATCTCTCCGTCAATATCTTTATGAATGTATACATATATACACTATGGTTATTTCCATTCAAAAGGATCTTCTCTTCAAATGATAATTTCTTTTTAATATTTTGAAATGCAAGCTTTTTGATGGGAGGATACTTAATATTCAGCTGACTGACATAAGAGCATTTTTAACATCGCTATTGAAATACGCTATGATATGAATATGAATCGCAAATAATAATAATAAACAACCGTATTATAGAGAACAGTCTCCAATTGAGATTAATTGTTTGTTTACCGAATATGCAATTCTGGTACATGGAAAATGGATGCGAAGAGAAAAATTCTGATAAAAAGCCACGCGTATGCATACTATATATATATATATACTATATATATATATATATTATATATATTATATATATATATATGTATGTATATAGATATATAGGTATTATATATATTATATATATTTACTCATGGAAAATATATATATATATATAATATATATATATATATATATATATAGTATATATATATAATATATATATATATATATATATATATGTATGTATATATATATATATATATATATATATATATATATATATATTTATATATATTTATATATATAAGATATATATATATATATATCTATATTTATTTATTTATTTTGTATATACATAGATACATACACTTATATATGACATTATGATGTTTTTATAATGTTAAACGCAACTGAAAGCATTTCTACGTCAGAGAAATATGCTAACCGGGATTAGTGCAAGACTGAAACAGGAAACGTATTGATGAAGCAATAGTAAAAAAAAAAATAATAATAACCAGCGAAATGGTGAAAATATTGAAAGATCTGGAGAAGGGGAATCATTCGATTGTTAATCTTCCCTCTCTTCGCGAAAAGGAAAATTAGGACAGAAGAATTCGGAGGAAGCGACGGACGGATGGATGTGATCTAAGGGAGTCTGAAAGACGAGTTCCGCCCCCCCCCCCCACCCATCCCCTGCAGGAGGAAATTGCTGGAACCGAGGAACTAGAAGAGCAATTGCAGTCAGATTCATGCCAAGTGAAAAAAAAATTCTCTCAGCCACCCGTGAAGAAGTGGAGGAAGAGTGGGGGGGGGGGGGGGGGGAAGGGGGAGAGGGAAGGAGGATGGGAGGAGGAGGAGCAGGGACCTCACTCTCGCCTTCTTGTCCGTCCGTCATGTTTCTGTCTGGATTTGT
>NC_087221.1:52846469-52883969 GCF_015104395.2 Macrobrachium nipponense | reverse complement strand
ATAGATGAGACAGGATACAAATACTGGGAATAATGGAAGGAGGAGATATAAAACACCAAGAGATGAAGGACACGATCAGGAAAGAATATATGCAGAGACTCAAGGCGATACTCAAGTCAAAAACTCAATGCCGGAAATATGATAAAAGCCATAAACACATGGGTTCAGTGCCAGTAATCAGATACAGAGCAGGAATAGTGGAATGGACGAAGGCAGAACTCCGCAGCATAGATCAGAAAACCAGGAAACAAATGACAATACACAAAGCACTACACCAAGAGCAAATACGGACAGACTATACATAACACGAAAGGAAGGAGGGAGAGGACTATCTAAGTATAGAGGACTGCGTCAACATCGAAAACAGAGCACTGGGGCAATATCTGAAAACCAGTGAAGACGAGTGGCTAGAGTGCTTGGGAAGAAGGACTAATAAAAGTAGAACGAAGACCCAGAAATATACAGAGACAGGAGAATCACAGACAGAACAGAGGACTGGCACAACAAAACAATGCACGGACAATACATGAGACAGACTAAAGAACAGCCAGCGATGACACATGGCAATGGCTACAGAGGGGAGAGCTAAAGAAGGAAACTGAAGGAATTGATAACAGCGGCACAAGATCAGGCCCTAAGAACCACATATGTTCAAAGAACGATCAGACGGAAATAACATCTCTCCCATAGGTAGGAAGTGCAATACGAAAAATGAAACCATAAATCACATAGCAAGCGAATGCCCGGCACTTGCACAGAACCAGTACAAAAAGAGGCATGATTCAGTGGCAAAAGCCCTCCACTGGAGCCTGTGCAAGAAACATCAGCTACCTTGCAGTAATAAGTGGTACGAGCACCAACCTGAAGGAGTGATAGAAAACGATCAGGCAAAGATCCTCTGGGACTATGGTATCAGAACGGATAGGGTGATACGTGCAAACAGACCAGACGTGACGTTGATTGACAAAGTCAGAAGAAAGTATCACTCATTGATGTCGCAATACCATGGGACACCAGAGTTGAAGAGAAAGAGAGGGAAAAAAATGGATAAGTATCAAGATCTGAAAATAGAAATAAGAGGTATATGGATCCTGCCATTGGAAATCGTACCCATAATCATAGGAGCACTAGGCACGATCCCAAGATCCCTGAAAAGGAATCTAGAAAAACTAGAGGCTGAAGTAGCTCCAGGACTCATGCAGAAGAGTGTGATCCTAGAAACGGCACACATAGTAAGAAAAGTGATGGACTCCTAAGGAGGCAGGATGCAACCCGGAACCCCACACTATAAAATACCACCCAGTCGAATTGGAGGACTGTGATAGAGCAAAAAAAATAATAATAATAATTTAAAAAATCTTCATAGTAGCACGAGTCTTCAAATAGAGAAACAAATCCACAGTTATGTAAATGTACATATATTTAAATTTAAAAACAGCAAGGACAGCTTTCGGGAATCTGTTCGGTTCCCCTTATCAATAAGGGGGACCGAACAGATTCCCGAAAGCTATCCTTGCTGTTTTCAAATTTAAATATATGTACATTTACATAACTGTGATTTGTTTCTCCAATAATAATAATAATAATAATAATAATAATAATAATAATAATCATAATAATTAAATAAATAAATAAATAAATAAATAAATAAATAAATAACATATGTGCAAAGTATATAATCGATTCTTGTGAGTCAAAACTGAAAAGGTGTATAAAATTTAACTTTGGTTATTGCACTGCAGAAAAGAATATAAATAAAACAATTATAATTACTGCGTATTTAGATGTATCGGCATCATTTTCGGTTACTCTCTCTCTCTCTCTCTCTCTCCTCTCTCTCTAGATGTGGCACTGAACCGCTGAGTAATTTGTAATATAAATACATAATGTGAGGAAGATATGCAACGTTCCCATTGAAGTCTTCCATACGGCACAAAGCTGCTTTTTAAAAAAAAAATTTTTAGGACATTATTTTTATATAAACTTATTTCAATTGGGGTTTAGAGGCTTAGCGAGTTCCCAGGGAGGAAACCTAATTAGAATCACACAATGAATTCATTTCATATTTCCGAGGATAAAAAAAAACTATGAATTCCTTAATCTGTTCTGAATGGCGAGTCATAGTAATATGTGGCGTAGGTTGAACTTTTTTGTTTGTTTGTTTCCTTTGTTTGTGTGTTTTGTTAGTTTAGTTTTTTTTGTCTGGTTGTTAGTAGGTTTAATGAAATGTCTATGCATTTTTTTTCTGAAAATGTGACTAAAGCTGAACCGAGTGATAGATTAGCCAACCGTTTTTGCTTTGTTTCTTTGCTTATCTGTTTGTTTGTCTGTTTGAGAGAGAGAGAGAGAGAGAAGAGAGAGAGAGAGAGAGAGAGAAAGACGACAAGAGTAAGAGAGAAGAAGAGAAAGACGAGAGCAAATAGAAAAGCTTAAAACCGTTGGTTACCCGAATATCCTCATTCTTGCTAAGATCATTCAAGAGGCTTCAAAGAATAATTCAATTTGGGACTTGTTGTTTATTCATTCTATCATGTCCCGCAATTTTACCTCGCCCTGGGAGGTTATGCAAACAGATTTACTCTCCCCACTCATTGCCACTCCCATCGGATCTCAAAGGCCTGTTACAAATACCCTTAAGAGCCACCTGAGCTACCGTGCCAGTGGTATCTGACATTCATTCGGTAGTTTTCCGTCCAAGCACTGACCAGACCCAATTTTCTTAAAATCGTAGAGACCATAGTTGTAGCGAAAACTCTACTGACTGAGATTTGGTGGTGGTCAATACGAGTAGTATTTTCCATTTCATGGCATTGATTATCGATTTTCATAAATAAATAGATAAAATAAATAAACACATGCAAAGTATATGGATATTGTTGATTGAAATTCAGTGGTGGTTGGTTGTGTAAATTTTTATTTTATTGTCATGGCCATGAGACTCGATTTTCATAATAAACAGATAAATAAGTGTCATATTTATGAGGAAGAATGGTACGATGAATCGTCAGCAGCAAACTGGGACCCATCCGTTCTAAAAAATGAAACGGCGAAAAAATTCAGCCGAGAGAACAACCCCCCCCCCCTAAAAAAAAAAAAAAAAAAAATGAGGAGGAAACGCTGGGACCCATCCGTTCTAAAAAATGAAGTGGCGAAAAAAATTCAGCCGAGTGAACAACCGGCCCCCCCCAAAAAAAAAAAAAAAGAAATAAAAAAATAAAAAAAGGGAACCCAATAAACGCTGCAAATGAAACCACCACGCACGGGTGTAACGTTTATGGCCGTAAAACCCGAGATCCTCTTTGGAGGAGTGGAGCGACCTCTGAAGAGCAATAGAACTCGACCGTTCTACCTATTTTTATCCGTGCTCGTTTGTTAGCACCGCACTCAACCGCTCCAGCCCGCAGCAGGTTGATCCGCCTATACTGCGGTTGATCCGACCGTCACTGGGATTAGTATCATCAGCTGAATGAAGGTTTGGCGGTCTGTGTTTATACTGAACCGACCTTTGCATTTCTTTCTCTCTTCTGTTTTCCACGACTCGAATATTGTTCTTTGAGGGGTTGATCTATCATTCCATCCCTCTCTCAGTAATGACTGTTGGTTGCCCGCCCCATCGGCCTCTGCAAGAGAGACTGGCATGGAGTGAGCGGAGAGCGTCCACCCTTCTAGCTGGTTTGGTGGTTAACGTCTCACTTTGCATGATAACTGGATCAAGATTCGCTCCAATCCTGATTGTTGGTTAATTCCACGTGGATTGTTACCTAAGCGACAGTGCTTCGGAATCCAGTGTAGTCAGAAGGACTCTTGCCAAAGTGAAAAATAAATCTAATGCCTTATAGAACGCTGGAGAATAAGAACAAGTTAATGATGTGAATCCAGTAAAGTAATAAAGGGACAATCAAACTGAATTTGCACATTTTCATAATTCATAGCGAAAGGTTTAGCAATATTTCATTCATTGTGGTATATTCCCAGAGAAAAGTCGTGATGACTTATATGGTTTTGAGATCTGACAGCTATTTATTCCTGCAATGTAATTCGTTAGAATCAGAAAGATAAAAACAAAAGAAGCAAGGCGTAATCAGACCTTTAGTTTATTGGGGAGCATGCTAAAATCTACGTGCAAATAGCGCGTTGTTTCACCAACGAAAATTAAAATAAATACCCTAAATTTTATTCTAAATTACTTTTCTGTACTGTTTAACAGCCACATTATTAATATTTTTAAATTTTATTCTAATAAATAAATCCTAAATAACCTATCCTAAAATTCATGTATCTTTTGCTCAACGCGAAACATCTTTTTATGCTTTTTCATAAGGCTTTCCTACCCCCTAACAAGAACAAGAACAACAATAACAATAACAATAAAACACAACGAAGTAGTTAGTAGGCTTACTCCTCGAGTAAGAACAAAAAAATGTAATGATTCACAGAAAGTAAATATGAATAGAACTAATACGCAGCAAAGCTTCTGTAGAATCTGTATGCATGCCATGTTATCTACACACAGAAGCTTAGGCAAACCAATACAGGGATTAAGTTGATGACGGTGGATCGCAATTTAATCCATCCGGACCAAAAAAATTTGTTTTCAGTATTAGCTTTTTTTTTTTTTTTTTTTTGCAATGACTGGATAAACGGAATGAGTTCACGGAACTGAACCGGAAATGGAGGGAAACAATTATTCTGAAAAAAGACTAAAAACTAAAAGGAAAATGGAATGTTTTGTTGATGATTTGCGAATGCCTTGCCTTACTATTTTATTATTATTATTATTATTATTATTATTATTATTATTATTTATTATTATTATTATTATTATTTGCCTGAAGATACTCACTATAGCTGGTTCACTTAAGGTAAATTCTTGGGTGAGCCATATCCTGTGCGAAGTTTGGCGACCGCTGATTGGCTGGGAGCTGCCTACCTCCCGTTACAAGCCAATCAGCGGCCGCCAGACAAACGTCTCGTAAGCATAGGGCTCATCCAAGAATCTACCTTAAGTGAATCAGCTTATAGTCAGGAGAGTAGAATATCTAGCAGACTTCAGTAAGACTCATAACGGTGGGAGATTAGGGGAGAAGAAGAGGTGGAAGTCATGAAGGAATGTGAAGAGTCAACAGGGGAGTCTAGGAGTCGTGGTTGAGGTGGAGAGAGAGACTGGAATTCTAAAGGAATGAGGAGACAAGCAAGTGAAAGGGGAGGAAACTGACATTTGCAGGATAAGGAGATAAGGATGGTAAAGAGATGATGAGACTCAAAAGCAAAGCTGAGGAGACGGGGTTGGGCCATGGAACGCAAGAGGTCAGAGGAAACTGGCCCGCAAGAGGTCTGAGGACACTGGAATGCAGGAGGTCTGAGGAAACTGGAATGCAAGAGGTCAGAGGAAACTGGCCCGCAAGAGATCTGAGGACACTGGAATGCAGGAGGTCTGAGAAAACTGAAGCGCAAG
This sequence comes from Macrobrachium nipponense, assembly GCF_015104395.2. Taxonomy (NCBI): domain Eukaryota; kingdom Metazoa; phylum Arthropoda; class Malacostraca; order Decapoda; family Palaemonidae; genus Macrobrachium; species Macrobrachium nipponense. Next base: position 52,878,514 of record NC_087221.1, on the reverse strand, counting down.
AGGTCTGAGGAAACTGGAATGCAAGAGGTCTGAGGAAACTGAAACGCAAGAGGTCTGAGGAAACTGGAATGCAAGAGGTCTGAGGAAACTGAAACGCAAGAGGTATGAGGACACTGGAACGCAAGATGTCCGAGGAAACTGGAACGCAAGAGGTCTGGGGAAACTGAAATGCAAGAGGTCAGAGGAAACCGGAACGCAAGAGTTTTAAGGAAACTGGAACGGAAGATGTCCCAGGAAATTGGAACGCGAGAGGTCTGAGGAAACTGGAATGCAAGATGCCTGAGGAAACTGGAATGCAAGCGGTCTGAGGAAACCGGAACGCAAGAGGTCTAAGGAAACTGGAATGCAAAAGGTCTGACGAGACTGGAATGCAAGAGGTCAGAGGAAACTGGAACGCAAGAGGTCAGAGGAAACTGGAACACAAGAGGTTTGGGGAAACTGGAAAGCAAGAAATGAGTAGACTGGAAAGCTGGAGATGAGGAAAGCAAAAGGGTTAGAGGAACTGACAAAAGGTGCAGACTGGAACGTGAGAAATAAGGAAATACAGTAAAGAGTGAAATGAGGATAAGAGACTGAGAAGATGGAACTGGAATGAGAAATGTCAAGAGACTGGAAAATAATAGGCGATGGGACTGGAACCCAAGAACTCAGGAGACTAGAGAACTAGAAGTAAAAATACTGGAAAAATAGATGAGAACGGGACCCGAAATATGATGAGATCAGAAATTAAAGAAGTAGAATAGAAAGAGAAGAACAGCGAGCAAAGACTGAAGTCGACAAGGGAGTAATATAAAAAAGAAACTGGAAGGGAAGGATGAGGAGAGGAAACTGGAACACGAGAAGTAGGTAAGGATTTTGACCCAACATGATTGTTGTCAGGGGACAGATCTAATGAGCCTCAGGCTAGAGATGTCCTGATTCAGAGACGAGAATATGGAAAAAGGAGATAAGGATAAGGAGCAACGGAAACGTAAAGCGATTGCCAAGTATACAGATAATCCAGTCGACATCTTACGCGTTGGTATAAGTGTAGAGGAAAATACTTATTAAATGCTTATGCATATGTTTTAATTTCTCGCGTATGAACATGCGTACCACACACACACACACATACATACATACATACATACATATATATATACTATATATATAATATATATATAGATATATATATTATATATATAATATATATATATATATATATGTACATACGTACATACACAAATGTGCATATGTGTATAAACACTTCTCTATCAAATCTTCAATCAAAACTTAATAATAAATAACTTAATTGGTTTGCTTTGCAAGGAAGAGTAATAGGCCTCCATCAGAGAAAGGAAAAGTGAATAAATTCTCTCTCTCTCTCTCTCTCTCTCTCTCAGTGGAAAACCAATAAACGAAATGTTGGTGTTCTAGGAAACAGAATTCCACTTGATACGATTTCCATCTTTCAGAGATTACTTCTCGGCGCGGTGCTGGTGACCTGCTGGTCTGGTTTTCTTGTATAGGTAACCGGTTCATAACCACTGAGCGGCCGGCCCTTGCAGGCTTTGACCGACGGCAGAAATGTCTAGAAATGTTGTAAGCGACTGGAGAGAGAGAGAGAGAGAGAGAGAGAGAGAGAGAGAGAGAGAGAGAGAGAGAAGTTCGCACCCGCAAGTAGCTAGAGACTCATAAAATCTTAAGCACACATTTACGCGCTCATTTATTTATACACACACAAACTCATGTATGTATGTGTTTATTAACCACAGTCTATGCTTTAGAAAACTCGCTAAAAAACAGTCTATGCTATAGAAAATTCGCTAAAATCAGTCTATGCTTTAGAAAATTAGCTAAAAACAGTCTATGCTTTAGAAAATTAGCTAAAAACAGTCTATGCTTTCGAAAACTCGCTAAAAACAAAGAAAATAGTTAATATAAAGTTTAGAATCTAGGTCAGCTTGAAATAGCATCCATGCAAATGCAATGGCAGTTAGACCTAATCATAAATCTTTGTATTGGTTGTTGCCGATAGACTAAGGTGCCGCACTAGCTCTTGCTCATGCTGCCACCCAATAATCTTTTCTTAAGTTTTTTGGTTTTGTTTTGTTACATTCCAGATTTATCGTTTTTTTTATTGCATAAACATCTGTTTGTTACGTAAGATATAATTGCATTAGCAATTCACTGGTTGAATTGTTATTTAATTCATTTATTTCACATTTTGATTTTTTTCGGTTATATTCATTTACTTAATCATCTCTTTGCCTTTATGTATTAACAATGGATATCTCTACATTATTTAAATGATATTTACAAACATTCTGAAAGACTGTAACATTCGACTATTAAAAAAAAAAACAGTTAAACTGGTCTCTCCCACCACCCCACTACCCCAAAGCCATCAATCCTACCGCCCCCCCCCCACCCCCCCCCCCCCCCCCCCGCCCCCACCCGCCCTCCCCACCGCAAAGTTGAGCCTGACTAGTCATCGTAATAATTACGCTGTTATGAATAGTGCGAATTATCGACACCCATCTCGTGCTGGACTGTGTGAGTCACTGGGAGAGTTCTAAATGCATCAGCTGTGGCGGTTAATTATCAAGTGTCATCGGGCAGAGTATACGTCAGTATTATTGGAACTGAGGTAGCGTACAATCATGACAATACGACGAAAGTTTACTACTAATCATACGTCAACTACTGTTACTGCCGAATCACGAGGAAAGTAATGATTACTGGTTGGTACTTCTGCGTAATCGGGTGCCATGCTATTACTATCATTATCGCAAGAGGCAAAAGAGGTAGGAGCGGGAGGGGAGGGGAGAGGAGTAACACTGGGTAATTAATTAGTGTTAATGGCGAAATGTCAAACCGATATTAAGGTAAAATGGCGTCCACACTCCAGTAAAACATGGCATAAACACACATCGGCAACTCGCCTCATACGCATCACAAACAGGTTGAATACGAGTCAACGGTTCGTTTACTTACGGTCGTCGACTTGTTGACAACCTATTTGGCATATGTATATAATAAATTGTTTTTAAAACATGTTTTACTGTGGCGCGGACGCACCCTTAGCCGTGCTTAAGTTTGTAGTAGGTAATTCAAACAACATCACAGTAACATTACCGACTTTTTTAATTACCTCCTACAAACTTGAGGAATTCTGATATATATATATATATATATATATATATATATATATATATATATATATATATATATATATATATATATATATATAAACGCACAAATACATGTTTTTGCATACATACACACACACACACACATATATATATATGCAATTATCAACACATAAATACATGTATGTTTTTTACACACCCACACTATATATATATATATATATATATATATATATGTATATATATATATATCTATATATATATATATATATATATATATATCTATATATGTATATATATAGTGTTTGGGTGTGTGTGCGCGTGTGTGTATGTATGCACATAGATAAAGCTATAACGCACAAGCCCCTAAGCTCAATCACGTTTGTAAGCATATATACACATACTCACAATATATGAATATTCTCACAACCGTGACTGACGACAAAGTCGAAAACACTAAGAAAAAGAAAAGAGGAAAGCATATTAACCATTACGCATCCCGAATCAGTTGTTCAGAAAGCGTGTGCGGTGAACATTTGTTTCATTCACGCCACTTTCAGGTAGATGCAACAACTGTTTTTAAAAAACTGAGCAACAATAGCAACTAAAGAACTTTTGTGTAGCTGCAGTAACAAAAAGCATTTTTTTTTTTTTTCCGGAAAGGATCGGTCGTTTAGAGAACACAGGATTTTACGCTTCTCTCTCTCTCTCTCTCTCTCTCTCTCGTTTATGTTCGTTCTTGGTTTGATTCCATGTCTGGGATTATGCTTTCGCTACAGACATATAATTACAAAGTAAACTGACGACTGTCGTCAATTTACTTTATAATATGTGTAAAAGTGTATAAGCTTGTTCTCTCGTAGGAGGTTAGTGCCATCAGCGCACCTCATGCGGTAAACTGTAGGTGTTACTTAAGGTTCTTTGAGGCGTCCCTTTGGTCCCTAGCTGCAATTCCTTTTACTGTACCTCCTTTCATATTTGTTCTTTCACCTGAATTTCCACCCTTTCTAACACTTGTCTCACAGTGCAACTGGGAGGTTTTCCTCTTCTTCCTCCTCCTCCTCCTCCTCCTCCTCCTCCTCCTCTTCTTCTTTTTCTTCTTCTTCTTCTTCTGCCAAGTTTCCATAAGCCAGCTCAGCAAAGAAAATCCTTTCCGATGTTAAACGTCATTTGCCGTCAGGGTAAACAGCGAAAAGGCGGTCTTTATGAGTTTAACCTCTGACTTCCAGAATATCAAATTTACAATCTGTTCAGCACATTGGAAGTTTATAAATCCTGTATATTCTCGCACCCCCAACCCGCGTCTGCGACGATGACAATAAATATCAATTTTCGTTTGAAATAATTGGATTCGGAACCCAGAACTTGAAAATAACAATATACTTTGATATACAAGATGTTGTGAGTGCGGTAGCAATTATTACGACTTTTAGTTCGAAATGATAGAATTCTTAGGCCACAATTTCGTAATAACAAACGTGCTTTTAAAAGCTGTTGCGTTCACGAGGTCTGCAGTCTGCAAACAAATACCTGGAATCTTATCAAATTGGGATCTCGTCCTTCCGAGAATGGATTATGGGGGTTCATCTTAATACTGGCGACCGTATATTGTCATGATTCGTCACGTCTTGGAAAAAAAACCAGCGCAACGTGGATCAAAAGAGTTCCGGTTATAATGGGGTATCCCATTCCTGGTTCACAGATATCTCATTGAATGCTGGGGATGAAAAAGAGCAGGGCAAAATATTTACTAGTACCTGGAGAAAACATAATTTCAAAGGCAGACAATAACACGCAGGCCCTTATGAATAGGAGAGAGAGAAAATTCAAATGGTATTACTTTTTCGAAAGAAGCAGGATTCTACATCCTTACTTTATATTTTTTTCAAGTTTTCCATTTTTGTTTACAGAATATCTCGGGGCCTTCGAATAGCAATAATGAGCTTACTTGAAAAGGATAAGGAGATATTGAGTATATCTTATCTAGAATTCCATTATAAAATCATTGGAAAACGTGATTCAGTAGCGACATCAAAACTGACTAAAATTACACGAGATGGTAACGAAGACGCCGAAAGCATCACTCATATTATTTGCACCAAATCATACCTTAGCGAAGTACACCCTTGCTATCGGGGTAATTTATACCAGCTACGCATTTCGTCAATCTCAGAGTCTGTCCCGAGAAAGAGAGAGAGAGGAGAGAGAGAGAGAGAGAGAGAGAGAGAGAGAGAGAGAGAGAGAGATAGAGATAGAGAGAGTTGTTTACTCATCCTTTCAAGGACTATTCTTGGCAAAAGGTTCCTGCTGATGTAACTGAGGATCAACATCCTTTCTCCGTAGGAGATGCCCTAACTCTCCAGATATTGAGGCATCACGTTCCCGGAGGCGCTCCAGGGAGAGAGTCCTTGATGAAACCCTGAAAAGGGATGTCTTTATACAAGACCATCGCCTATTGATGATGCCAACGAGACGACAACAACAACAACAACAACATCTACAGGAGCCCTCACCCCCCCCCTTTTTTTTTTTAATCCCCCCTACCTCCCTTTTTTCTTATTTTGCTCCAAGACATTCTCCAAGGATTGATGCGACATTATTATTAAGAGGATCCTTTTATGAGGTTCGCTTCCAATGGAAGCCCCACCCACCGTTGCATACAAAATTCGGCCTTGTGAGTTACTGGCCCAAGGGGGAAAATCGACCCGCTTATATAGTGCTATGTTGTGCTTTAAATATGTTGTGGTAAAAGGAGGTTTTGAATTTGATACAAGCTGGTTTTGTCAGATAGTTTTCAAAGGCTTGTTTCAACACACGTACACACCCTCTCTCTCTCTCTCTCTCTCTCTCTCTCTCTCTCTCCCACCCCTCTCCTAGTCCCTCTCCTCTCCCCTCGTCTCTCTCCCGGGCTTCCTCTCTCTCTCTCTCTCTGTGTGTGTGTGAGAAGAAATAGCAACTGCTGTAGCTGTTATTGCAACTCATCAAAGCGATGGATTCTTTCTGTGATAATTACATTTTCTAGGAATATTCCACAAAGATAAGACCCCAGTCTGAAGCATGTTTTCCATTTCACGCTAAGGGACACGTGAGAAGACTGAACGTCCTAGAACATTTTATTGCCCCACCGATATTTTTATACTCGCACATCAAACGTGAAGATGCTGTTGAGTATTAAAAAAATATATTAGTGTACCTGTCCCATTGAAAACGCCTGAAATATTTATAATTAGTCTTGCAGTAAACTGACGCTGGTTATAACGTACATTATGCTACTCTTTTTTAAAAGGTTTTATGACCGATGAATGTCAAGTTTATAACCCGTAAAAGATCAGTGTTGTATAATGAAAAATGAATATTTCCATACATGCATGGTAGAATTTCTTCTCTCTCTCTCTCTCTCTCTCTCTCTCTCTCTCTCTCTCTCTCTCTCTGTTCGTATCAAAATGACCAAGAATATGACTTTACCGATAAAATAATTTAATAAAGAAATCAGAGGTGTTTATATATTTATGTATGGTAGAATTTTTTTTTTCTCTCCTCTCTTTCTTCTTCTCGTGTCTCCTACGCCGTCCTCTCTCGTCTCTCTCTCTTCTCTCTTCTCTTCTCCTCTCTCCTTCAATATAATCAAGACTATAGCCTGCAGATAGTCATTTGATACGGAAATAATAAGTGTGTTTATACATTTATGTTGGGCCCAACACCGTATGACAGTGGAGGGCTGAACGTAATTTTAACAATCGTCAGATTTTGGCCATCTGTAGCAATAAACAGCCGGCCATGGTAATAAGTCAGAGCCACAAGAGTAAAAGTAATAAAGACCAAAGACTTTAGGCTTCGGGTATTAATGTGGGATGAATTGTACAAACATTGACTCACGTCCGTCAACGCATTACCTTCTCATCTTTATGGCAGAATGATTTATGCGCCTCTCCATATAACCCAAACAGCCGCAGAGATGATGGGACATATAATCTATCCTCCCAGAGTCAAATAATCGTCTCGGTGAGGATATGCTATACCTATCTTCCCAAGGTATATCGTCTAAGTGAGAGTGTTGGGAGTCTGTCGTCCTGATATTACTATAAGTTATATCAGTGCAGTCTTGATATTTCTATCCTCCCAATATTAGGTATTCGTCCCTGTGGAGACAGGTGATATGTTTAGCGTTTCAGAAAAACAAAAGAATTTTTCATATTCGTGAGTGAAGTCCTATGACATCTGTCCTCCCAGTATCAAAACATCTCGTTGAAGATACGTGGCATCCATCTCCTCAGTGCCAAACTAATTTAGAAGTGAAGATGACCGGTATCTGTTTCTAGCTATCACGTGGTTGTCCAATGGAAAATAGATATCCGACGCTCAAACCAAATCATCCATTGAGAATTTGAATGTGAAAAAAATCTTCCCAATATTTTACCGACCGTTACAAGGGAGATAATTAATGAAGATAACTGAAATCTCTATTCTAGATATCTCCTACTCATCTCAGTAGAGACAGATATCACCCACTTTGTCTTCTGCGGTAGATAGCAGGCACGGACTTCCAAGCGACTTCCTGCCATCAAAGGATAGATATATTTCGGGTGCCATCTCAATCTATATCTCGGATGTCATCCTGTCGTCTTTAGGATGTCACTCGTGTATTAAATGGAAGACAGTCGATATCCATCTCTCCGATGTCACCCCCATCATCTTAAGTAGGATAGCCGATATCTCTTAAAAAAAAAACAATATCGGTTTTCCCATTTCCCGTTTAGCAAAACATCTTTCAGATTTGAAAGGACTGACATATGTAATAAACGGTGGCTTCACAAGGGTCGGGGTCAGATCCCCGGAGGAGAGAGAGGAGAGAGAGAGAGAGAGAGAGAGAGAGAGAGAGAGGAGAAAAGCATTTTAAGAATGATGACATTTTACAGAAAGAAAAGCTAATTATTATTCATGGGACTTCGTTATACAGCGTAGTGACACACACATACGCACACACACATATATAATAATAATAATAATAATAATAATAATAATAATAATAATAATAATAACAATAATAATAATAATAATAAAAGTTATCCATAAAACGCCAATATATAGAAAGTAAGTACTATATTTCAGAGAATGCTGTCTGTCTATTCTGAAATATAGTACTTGCTTTCTATATTGTGGCGTTTTTATGGGCTCTTTTTATTAGATGGAATTCTGTTGAAACAGAACATTTTTACCAGTTATATATATATATATATATATATATATATATATATATATATATATATATATACTGTGTGTGTGGGATGTCAATATAATATATAAACATACGTATATATATATATATATATATATATATATATATATATATATATATATTATTACATATATGTACGTATGTTTGTTTATAAATTATATGACATCCCACACACACACACACACAATGGTCATTAGCGGTTCCCCCCTTACAGCCAAACATAGCGTGTATATCCATCGCCCAAGAGCCCAGAGCAACTTTATATCTCGGACGCGCATCCGTCCCCTCGCCAATTACCCTCATGCCTGTCTGTTCTACTTGCCTGTTACGTTTTGTCTGACATGAGCGGTCTGGCCGACATAGCTGTTGTGTACGTTTCGAATATATGAGTTCCGGGATTATAGGCCGAGCTGAACAGTACGCGTCACTGTGGGACAGGGTTATACACACTGTCCTTCTAGCCGGATTTACTGTGTGGGTCTTGTGACCCCGGATACAGGATTGGATAGAGTCAGTGTTCTATAAATCCTGAGTTACAGAACGAAAGAAAAATTGCTGTTGTGAAAGGTAACTCGAGTAAGGAAGGAGTACCTGAACGATCAGGTACCTCGAGGAAGGAGTACCTGAACGATCAGGTACCTCGAGGAAGGAGTACCTGAACGATCAGGTACTTTGAGGAAGGAGTACCTGAACGATCAGTTAACTCGAGGAAGAAGTACCTGAACGATCAGGTACCTCGAGGAAGGAGTACCTGAACGATCAGTTAACTCGAGGAAGTACCTGAACGATCAGGTACCTTGAGGAAGGAGTATCTGAACGATAAGGTCGAGTAAGGCGTACCTGAACGATCAGGTACCTCGAGTAATGAGTATCTAAACGATCAGTTACCTCGAGATAAGGTACCTCGAGTAAGGAGTACCTGAACGATCAGGTACCTCGAGTAAGGAGTGACTGAACGATCAGGTACCTCGAGATAAGGTACCTCGAGTAAGGAGTACTTGAACGTTAAGGTACCTCGAGTAAGGAGTACCTGAACGATCAGGTACCTCGAGAGTAAGGTACCTCGAGTAAGGAGTACCTGACCGACCAGGTACCACGAGGAAGGAGTCTCGCCCAGAAACGAAATGAGGACATTCTTGGAAACGGAGGAAATTGTCTTCTGTTGGAAGAATTCGCATTTTTTGGCATCCACGAATGGAGAGAGAGAGAGAGAGAGAGAGAGAGAGAGAGAGAGAGAGAGAGAGAGAGAGAGAGGGCAACTTTAAGGATGTCTTTTGCCATTAAGTTTCGGTCGCAGGAAGGAAGACGAAGTTTTGAAGGTTGTTTATGTTAACAAAGAGCGAAGAAATCGTTGCTTCTTTTTTTATTTTATTTTTTTTTTTACATATATAACCTTTCCCTATTTTCCCTTCGTCGAGAAGAAGAAGAATAATTCCTCTTGAAAGAGGAATGACATTTCAGGGGTAAGAGGAAAGAGGGCTGGGGTGGTAGCGGGGGGCGGGGCGAGTGTTTTGTTATTTGATGGTTATTGCCACAAGAAAGGAAAAAAATGGTGGATTATTCTTTAGACGAAAAAAATGTGAATGGGGAGATTGAATTGTGGACGATCCTCCCTGAGAGAGAGAGAGAGAGAGAGAGAGAGAGAGAGAGAGAGGAGGGGGGGGGTGGGGGGGGGGGGCATCTTTAAAGGCTTCTGTTTCCCTTGATCCTCGAAGATCAATAATTTCATTTCCATATTTATATTTTCTTAGAGAAAAGGACGACGACAGAAAAACCTCGTGTGTTGATGCTAGGCGCCTTCCAACTGAATTATATTTACGTTTTTGTCAACTCTAATTTCGAAGAGAGACACTACACAGTTTCTTCGCGTCTGTCGAAACAACAAAGACGAAAATAAAAAAAAAAAAAATAAAAAAAAAAAGAGTAATAATTTTCTTATGTGAGTAGTGCGTAATGGAATAGCAGAAGCCGAGTTGTCTTCTTTTGTGATGACTGACCCGCTTTCGATTCTCCTTAATATTTTTTTTTCTTTTTTTTTCCTGGAGTAGTTTTCTCGAATTATCGAGTGACTATTGTCCAGACTATCAGTATCATCTAGGGTGCATCACTACACTGTGACCGGAAATAGTAAGTAAAAAGCCACGATAAATCACCTGAGCTAGTGTTTTTTCTTTTTAAAACAAATAGACGTTAAAAGCTTTTTTTTTAAATATCTTTTTTGTATTTTGAGAAATACAGTCGCTCATATACATTTTTGTGACATTTTACCTATTATCAGTATTTTGTTTGTTTGTTTGTATGGTGCTTTTACGTTGCATGGAACCAGTGGATATTCAGCGACGGGACCAACGGCTTTACGTGACTTCCGAACCACGCCGAGAGTGAAGTTCTATCACCAGAAATACACATCTCTCACTCCTCAATGGAATGGCCGAGAATCGAACCCGCGACCACCGAGGTGGGACGCTAATACCATACTAACCACGCTGCTGAGGCGCTTCTATTATCAGTATCATCATTAATGAGTGAGTAAATGTGGGGGCCAGTGATGAGAGAGGCTGGATGATGGCAATTCTAAAGATCTAGCGATATATATATATATATATACTATATATATATAATACTACATATATATATATATATATATGTATGTATGTATGTATTATATATATATACATATCTATTAACTTCCTTGCTCAAGATGCTACCCTTGTAATGAACAAGATAAAAACATAATACGAAGGAAAGGAGAATAAGGAAAGAATGTTAAATTGTATCGAACCAAAGACTTTTATAAATAATAAACAAGTGAAACATCTAATTTAGTCAGGAACGTTAGGTTTATTTCAATAGTAGATAGTCCATTTATCGTGGAGCAGTAGAGCATTGGATGGCTCCTCAGAAATTTCCTATACGCATTTTCATGCACACAAAAAAACATTTTTCTTCCCTCGTAATACAGCGCCTTTAAGATATCCGGATACCTTTCAGACACAGCCTTCCTAACGGTTGCAAAGCTTTTCTCTTTTTCGACAGCACACACAAATATAAAAAATATAGTTAGTTAATATAATATATATATATATATATATATATATATATATATAATATATACATATATATACACACACACACCACACATATATATATATATATATATATATATATATATATATATATATATATAAATGACTGGTAAAAATGGTCTGTTACAACAGAATTCCATCAATAAATAAAAGGGTTATGGGCTCCTTGTATTGCATTTATGTATGTATGTGTGTATATATATATATATATATATATATATATATATATATATATATATATATACACACAATTGCATAACATACAGCACTCTTAACCTGGACCAACAAATGGTCAAGTTTCGATGCTTTTGAAAATGGTGCACTTTTACATCCAATGATTCACAAACGCAAATACGCGAGCTTCTGTAATGACTGGCATCTACTTTATTACAAGTCAGTCTTCACTTTCGGCGCGCACATACGGCAATTCCGGCAAATCTCTGTCTATATGTATATTTAATGTATAATTTTCCCGGTCACGGGAACATAAAGAATTGTTATTTGATGCTGGTCATTTTTATTCCGTAAGACGCATCAACTATTTTTTTTTACCCGTTATAACAAACACAGTTTTTACATTAGTATTAGATCACTCCCAAGTTCTTATGCTGGTAATTCAGTCCCATTTTCCACCACCCACGCTTGTTGTATTTTGCAGGTAAATTCACTATTCAGTCAACTTAAAGCCCCGTACACACTATGCATCATGATGCTCGCAGTGTTAGATGGATGCCTTGAAAAACTTTTTCAACACGAAGCCGCATCACCAACGTGTTGATGGGGCAGAGCCATTTCATTACTCAGCTCAGTGATGCAGGAACATTCAGAGGGTGAGGATGTCCGCTCACCACCACCCGCCAAACCTCTTGAGTGGACAAGGACTAACACTATATTTTATTGAATTACTGAAGGAACATCAATCTGTTTGGAACATCAAATGCAAACATTACAAGATGAGAAACATCAAATGCAAGCATTACAAGATGAGAAACCATAAAATCAGAGTTATCCAGTTTTGTAAACAGTACATTGCAGAATGAAGACATTACTAACTAAAAAGCTGCACACCCTGAAGACACAATTCTACAGGGAAATGTCTGCAATCTAAGCATCACAGAAGTCTGCAGCTGGCACGGAAGATCTCTACACTCCGAAGTTATGGTGTTTTGATGAGCTGCGTTTCTTGTAATAAAAAAATATTTGTGTACTTTGCACCTATATTTGAACCTTAATTTCAAATAATTCTCCCTAAGGACATTATAGATGGCTTCAAAGGTTTCGGGGATGATTATACCAAGGCTCTGTTTTGAAATCCTGGTTGAATATTGGAGGCTTGCATACGATCCTCCAGCTGCAAGAACGAGATCCTGGTGATATGCTTTCTCGAAAGCTGGTGTCCTGCTTACAGATATATGGTTAAATTTTTTCCAACAATTTACAAAATGCAAGGATTGGCATTCTTGTATAATTTTCAAAGTCTGTAGGATTTTCGACTTGTAGCTCCAAAAATATTTCATTGAAGCTTCCCTTCAGAGGTCGCCGAGAAAGCCATTGCTTACACAAGGTTCTACGTTTCTTCCTCAAAATTTTCTTTTTTGCAGCACACAGAGCAACTACACCCCACAGTAGTCTCTCCTAGCAAAGTACGTCATCGGCAGACATCCTGCCGTTGAGAGCTGAATTGCGAGAACAGGTGAACAGTGTTGCAGTACAGTTTGGCCGCTATTAATTTTTTTCAACACCACTACTGCATCACGTAGCTGTTACATGGTGGCATAGTGTGTAATACAATGCTATGAACTCAAAGAGGAGCCTGTACCATGCTTTAAAGCCATTAATACAATGCTATGAACTCAAAGAGGAGCCTGTACCATGCTTTAAAGTCATTAATACAATGCTATGAACTCAAAGAGGAGCCAGCGCTGATGAACAGATTTCGTCATCAAATGCTTACAATATTCTTATCGTTCCATGTACCAAATGACGTCACCAAGAGCACTTACACCATTATTATATAAAATACACACAACTTAAGAGTTTTGCAGAGATCTTGTTATTTGCTTTGTCTTGTTTGTTATTGTGCCTGGAACATAATATTAACAGTATTTGCATCAGCCGCATCCGTGTATGTACTTTATTTCGCTTAGTAGGAGTAAACATGCCTGTCTAGACATTTTTGAAAGGAGTCCTGACATAATTCGAGATAATAGATTATATCTGTCCTCGTATCCAAATTGAGAGAGAGAGAGAGAGAGAAGAGAGAGAGAGAGAGAGAGAGAGAGAGAGAATGTTAAAACTGATTAGTTTCCTGCATAGTGAAGAGTTTAATCTTATTATCATAACGTAGTTATAAGTACAAAATTGGCATGCAAATTTCCGTTTGATATCAAAACTACCCTGAACGTTTGGCCGTAGTATTTTATCGTCAGCTGCGCGTTGTTTGTTTACATTAGGATAAACATCTCTCCTTCATTACTCCAGGGAAATAAAACACTGGGTCTTTCTTAGATGGTGACCCCCAAGGATTATCTGGGGTCGTTATATTTATATTTATAGTCTTTTGCTTATTTTTTTTACAGTCTTTTGTTTATTTTTTTACCATCATTCCCACGGGTTTGTACTAAACACGTCGCAAAGTGGATACGTACCGGGTTAAAACCCTTGGGTGTCACTATCTAGGAAGATCCAAAACACTGTTAATTCAGTCACTGTAATGTTAATTCAGTCACTGTAATGTTAATTCAGTCACTGTAATGTTTATTCAGTGACTGCAATGTTAATTCTGTGACTGTAATGTAACTTCAGTTACTGTAATGTAAATTCAGTGACTAATGTTTATTCAGTCGGTCATGTTTATTCAGTGACTGTAATGTTTATTCAGTCTGTCATGTTTATTCAGTGACTGTAATGTTTATTCAGTCTGTAATGTAAATTCAGCTACTGTAATGTATATTCAGTGACTGTCATGTTAATTCAGTGGCTGTAATGTTAATTCAATGACTGTAATGTAACTTCAGTTACTGTTATATAAATTCAGTGACTGTCATGTTAATTCAGTCACTGTAATGTTAATTCAGTCACTGTAATGTTAATTCAGTGACTGTAATGTTTATTCAGTGACTGTAATGTAAATTCAGTGAAATTAATGTTAATTCAGAGACTGTCATGTAACTTCAGTGACTGTAATGTAAATTCAGAGACTGTAATGTTAATTCAGTGACTGTACTGTTAATGCAGTGACTGTAATGTTAATTCAGTGATGTAATGTTAATTCAGTGACTGTAATGTTAATTCAGTGACTGTAATGTTAATTCAGTGACTGTCATGTAACTTCAGTTACTGTAATGTAAATTCAGTTACTGTAATGTCAATTCAGTGACAGTAATGTTAATTCAGTGACTGTAATGTTAATTCAGTGACTGTCATGTAAATTCAGTGACTGTAAAAATAGCCACATCTTTTTCATCGTGAAGTGAAAAATGGAATAATTTGAGTAAGTAAAGTTTCCCAGTTCCAAATAATCTTCATTGTCTTCACTTCTTGGTCAAAACAAAGAAGCTTCTAGATAATCTGTAACCCTTTCCTCATTGTTTAGCTTCTGGGTAAAAGTAATCTTTGTCGATCGTTCCGTCTTAGAAAAAAAAACAACTATTGTGCAATGGCATTTTTTTTTAATTAGATAAATGTGTAAGTCTGAATGCCAAGTGACCTATTTATTGACTAAAATGCATACAATGGCCTCTGAACACTACTGGCCATCGTTAAAGAAAAAACCCACATACATAATCTAATATAAAATATAAACACTAAAAAGTCAATCATTATAAATATAATTTTCGTAAGTTTATCCATAAATTTACTCGTAAATGTATGATTAACTCCTGACTAGAGAGCTGCAGAAACATCAAAACCCCGGCACCGCTAAATTTATTCAGCAAACGCCTTACATCAAAATGAGAAACATTCCGAAATTAAACTTATCAGGCAAACGCTTTACATCAAAATGAGAAACATTCCTAAAACATGATGATAAAAAAAGCAATAATCAATGGAACGAAAGATATGCTAATGCTCTCAATTCAAGGGAGCAATTCCATTGAAGACGGGTTTAGACGTCATTTCCAGGATTGCAATAAACAAAGGAGCTCCTGCTCTCTGAATGGATCCAGCCGATATTGCGAAGGCTCCATTGGCCTGGATTGAAGACAAAAGTATATCGAAGATTTGGGTGGATTAGACGTACCCGGGATTTGTCAGAGAGGAGGTAGAGTATATTCTTTAAAAAAAGAGTAAAATTCACTTAAGATTTACTTGAACTTGAGTTTTAGGAACGCCATCGGTTTCAGCCTCATTCAAGGTCGCATTAATGGAGTTACTTAAATAGCAGAGCCTTAAGGTCAGACCATAATTGGTTCTGCCAAGATTCCACCGCATGAAGATCAAGGGTGACTGACCTTACAAAGCAGTTGAGTCTAAATCCCACGAGAACTGAAACAGAGGCATATAACTAAAGGGACTCTCCCATAGCCTTCCGTTTATTGACGTCAAGGCAATTAACCTACATTTATTGTGTGAGTTTTTTTTATGTAAGTTATAATTTACATGCCTGCATAAACATTCACATCATACATAATATACATCCATACACACACACACATGCAATATATATATATTATATATATATATACTATATTATATATGTGTATGTATATATATATATATATATATATATATGTATAGTATGTATGTATGTATATACATACATACATACATATATATATATATATATATATATATATATATATACACACACACACACACATATATATATATCTATCTATCTATCTATCTATATATATATATATATATATATATATATATATATATATGGGTATCAGGACCAAGGGCAGATGACCGTTGTCCAAAGAATAAATAAATTGCCTCTGTCCGTTATACGAGAGAGAGAGAGGGAGGGAGAGAGCTTGTGGGGTGGGGGGGGGTGGGGGGGGGGGGGGGGGGGGGGGGGCGAGAAACTGTCGCTTAATTGACTGAGCCTCAAGGGACTTGGCAAAATGGCAACATGCAAGCAATGAAATGTAAGTAAGGGCACATTATAAAGTTGCGAGCAGCGATGATTGACAGCTAATGCTGCAATAGATTTATTATTCTTCTTGTCCTTTATGAAAATGTCCTATTGCTCTTTCATATGCTGTAATGTATGTGACGAAGGTAATATATATATATATATATATATATATATATATATTATATATATAATATACTACATATATGTTATATATACATATATATATTATAGATATATATACATGTATGTATGTATGCGTGTGTGTGTGTGTTAGAACTATTTTAAATTCACATACGACTTCTTCGTACTCACAAATTTAGCCACAAACGTCCATAAATATCAAATTCACCCACCCATGCCTTCTGGGTGGTGTGATCCGGTGGTGACAGGGTCTGTCACCCAAGCTGTCCAGAGAGAGAGATGTATGTCCGACGCTTCTTATTCCTTTCCAATTACTTTGAAAAACTTGGTCCTTTTCTGTTGCTGGTAATAAATCCACCTCCCTTGTGTCCTGGTCGTTCATTCGGCCTTTTCTCCTATCCGTGGTAGCACTCCAATATTTCCCGTTCCGTATTTTGCCACTTTCCTCCGACGGTCAAACCAGGACAGTATCATTACATTTATTTTTATATTTGTTCTTTCATTCCGTCTTAGACTTCTCTTGAATTCGCACTGAGTGTCCCCTTCATTTTCCCCCGAAGTCGTATAATTGACTGCAATAATTATCAGGGGCGAAAAAAAACCCTTGAAAAGTAAAGATATCGATCTCTTCCGTGTTTGAGCCTCTCGCTTCTTGCTTTCTGTTTTTGCTTTATTTTCTTCTAGCACGAGCTATAGTAGATTCACGTCAACCGTGCATTTGATGTCTAGGCCAGTCCCTTACGTCGCTCCTGATTGGATGTTGATAAGCCAGTCACAGGGCTGGAAACTCTCAGTCTCTCTCCCGAGAGGTCACGTAAGCAGGATGTATGTTCCACCTCTCCTGAGGGATACGTCTTTCACCAGTATCCCCCAGGAGAGGTGGCACATACATGCTGCCTATGCGAACTCTCTCGAGAGACTGAGAGTTTCCAGCCCTGTGACTTGGCTCATCAACAGCCAATCAGGAACGTCGTAAGGGACTAGCCTGGACATCAAATGCACGGTTGATGTGAACCTACAATAGGAAAAAGCGCCGGGGTGTCCTACCCGTTGAAGTTTGCCCTTAGAGGAAGTGGTTTTAAGACGAACTCCATTCTTTTGCGTTCACAGAATCCATTAAATTGACATTTATGCTTTAAAAGTCACGAATCAACAACCCTGCATACGTAAGCTGGACATCATTTGGTCTATATTCGCCTTGTTACATATTATGATGGTCTGCAGTTTTCTTAAAGAACTGTAAAACCGATGTAGTCAATTTTCTGGACGTAGTCTGTGTCCCTGGAATAAAACAGAAGTGTTGGTAATTTTCGTCTCTGGTGCTCCATGTATTATAAACTAGTTATTTCGAGAGGTTCTTGTACACATATTCCAAACTGTTCCTAACAAAAGCGTATCCCTTAAAAGTTACCAAACACATAAGGGTAAGGTTGACAATTCTGTAGAATAATTCAGCTCAAAGACTGTCTTTGCCAGTCGTGATGACTTTTTGCTTACGTTGAGACGTCTTAAAAATGACAACATCGGCAGTGCTAACATGCAAGCTAAATATGGAAATAGTAACAGAGGCGATCTTTGGACTACAGATAAAAATGCATTGAAGTCTATGAAATTACCACTTCGTGAGAAGGTCTTTTCAAGAATATTATTATTATTATTATTATTATTATTATTATTATTATTATTATTATTATTATTATTATTATTATTATTATTGGAGAAACAAATGAAAAAGGGAATCGAGCAATTTCCCGAAAGCTTTCTGTACAGGATTTGTTTCTCAATTTTAAGACTAATGGTACTCTGAGTATGTATGTATGATGTATGTATGTATGTATTATTTTATTATGATATTATTATTATTATTATTATTATTATTATTATTATTATTATATTTATTATTATTATAAATCACATGGAAAAAGTAAATAGGAAGATTACCTTATAATAGGCCTCTCCTCCATGGAATTATCTTAATCACGTGATAAAAAAAAAAGCAAACGCCAGAAAAAAGAAGAGAGAGGAAAACCGAGGAAATGTAGTTGTTAATATATAAACGAATGAAAAGTGATTAGGCTAAATTATAAAAAAAAAAAAAAAAAAAAAAAAACACACAGACAATAATATTCCAGGTAAGGAAGGCGGGTTTGAGTGTGCCTTCAAGCACACTTTTGATTTCTAATTGGGTCTTGACCTGAGCCAGGAAATTATTTCTCGGATTTTATTTCGTTTTCCTTTACGTTCCAATTTTAGATATCGGTCGAGATCCGCACCTCAGGGATAGCTGTCTGTGTGTGTATGTTTTTTTTTCTTTTATTCTTTTAATATTTCTTATTTTCTTCTTTTTTTCTGTTGTTGCCATTCCGTTTTGAGGCAGCTCTCTTTGCAAGGTGATGGTATTGCATGCTTGTTAAAATGTGCAGTGTATCCTTATATTATTTTGTATGTAACAAAGATAATACAGCTAAATATCTTCACGTTTAGAGCTGCCATCGTCCAGCCCGGTGCCAACCATTCTCACATTATCCCTTATATAATAATAATAATTAATAATAATAATAATAATAATAATATTTGTGTACTTAGGAAGCAGACCCTCTCTCAAGCATACGTTATTAAAAGTAATGGCTACTTCAGCAACGTTACACTTGTAGAGATCTTCTCTATTTTTTCGAATAGCGGCTTTTTCGGTGCTACTCTGAAGTAGCCCATACTTTTAATAATAATAATAATAATAATAATAATAATAATAACTAATAATAATAATAATAATAAACATGTTTTATTAAAAGTCATTGCTGCCTCAGCTGCGTTAATTCTTTTTATAAAGGTTCTTCTCTATTTATTTAAATAGAGAAGAACCTTTATAAAGTTAACGCAGCTGAGGCAGCAATTACTTTTAATAAAACAAATAATAATAATCCTCACATAAAATGCAGTTATTCACTTGAGTCTCCACTTTCGTTATGAACCATTTTCACGATTAAAATAGTTTTTTCCGAAAAACCGTTTCAGTAACAATTATGCAATGAAAGCTTCAATTCCGTTCAGCGCGCGGAAATTGGTATTCGAAAACCGTTCGCTCAAAGCGCTTTTGATACTTAGTTTCACGACAGTGCCCAACGTGTATCATCTGTTCTTTATCTTCCGTCGCAACGTCCGTTGCATTTGTAACTTCTTACGTCACTGTCACAAACTCTCGCTGGTTTGGCAGGAAAGAGACCGTCTATAATGATTTACGAAGCCGTTTTTCGGTTAAGCCTCTTTCAAAGATTTCATTCAAGCAAGAGCTTGGGAAATAATATTATCATCTTCTGAAAGGATTTTCTCTAAAGCTGGTTTGCGGAAATAGACCGAATAACCCGTTATACTTATGCCTCTTTCTTCTGTGAAATCGGGATTTTAACTGCGCTTTTCTGTTGTCAGGTCGATTGAGAATTGATTGGCTCGTGAACCCAATAAAGCTTGCAGGTAAACAAACACCTGAGCGGAGGAGGCCGCTTAAGAACGGATGAAAAGACGACGAGTTCTTCGAACTACATTGAGAGAGAGAGAGAGAGAGAGAGAGAGAGAGAGAGAGAGAGAGAGAGAGGAGAGGGGCCTTTCCAAAAAAGATTTCTGACCTAATTTGTATTCATTTTTTATATACGGAAAGGTCGAAATAACTATATTTTGCTAGCAGTTCTGCCATAAGCTATACAGAGTCGCCCACGATGAGAGAGAGAGAGAGAGAGAGAGAGAGAGAGAGAGAGAGAGAGAGAGAGAGAGAGAGAGAAATAAAGGAGGCGATTCGTTTCCAACTTTGATTTTCGACCAAATTTTCATTCATTTTTTATATAGTGAAAGGTCGAAATAACTATATTTTTGCTATACAGAGCCGCCCACGACGCAGGAACCACCCCTCACAATAACTGTTGAGAATCGATTCTATCTTTTTCCTCCACTTCGCCGGCCGTCAATTTCTTTGTCAACCCGTCCGTCACCCTGTCCATCAGTATCAACCCTTCAGTCACCTATTAATCCAGTTAGCTGCCTGGATGGGCCATAATCCCTTTAAGGGAGTCGTCGTAATTTGATTGTCGCTCATCAACTGCTGTCTTTATTCGACCATTATCCGCCAGAGGTAAACACGCCAGGGTGGGAGGGAGGGAGGGAGGGCGAGTCAACACGGTGGAATCTAAGTTGTTGTAGCGCCACGCGAGTGTTTGGGTTACGAAGGGAGGTGGGTGTCGGTGGATAGGATTGAAAATCTAGTGTTTGTGGCGTTTCGTAAGGTTATCTTACGCTTGGCATTGGGATTGTCCATCCAAGTGAAATGTCAGGGGAATCTCTCATTTTCTAGGGACTTGACTTTTCATGAACTTTTCTTTGATGCTTTACGTATAAACAAGGACTTTGCATGCAATTTTTGGGGCTCTTGATGTAATTGGGGACTTTTCTTGAAATTATGTTTGGGACTTTTGATATAATTAGGACTTTTCATGCAATTATGTTTGGGTATTTTCTTATAATTAGGGGCTTTTCATGCGATTGTGTTTGGCACCTTTGAGATATCTGGAGACTTCTTGGAAATAGGACAGGCACAGGTAATTATGACATGGGCACCTCTTGCAATTGCGTCATGCAATTTTCACATAACCATGTCATATACATAAATGTATGCATACTTGTGGCATAATATAAAGCATAATATGTGTGAGGCAGTTTAATGTGAAAACGTTGGCAGCAATTTACGTAATCATACTAGGGACATCCTCCGTGCAAAGGAGGGGCGCTGCTTGTTCGCCCGTCAATGAAATTTCATGCATGCAAATGAGGAAACATTTTATGCTTTCGTCCACGCAACACTAGTCCACCGCCTTCTGATTCTGCTTTCCGATTTCAATTATACCTCCAGCATTAAATTCCCATTATGTAAATTTCGTCACCGTCCCCTCTGTTATTATCAGCAGCATCAGCTGACAGATACTTTTCGAAATTTTCAATCAGACTTTCCAGTTCGCTTTCTACCGTTATTGTTTTTCTGATTTATGTCATTGTGTTTCCTTCTTCTTTGTCATTTGTCTGTTCATTGTTGCCTGGATTGAGCTCATGGGATTTAGACTAAAATAGTCTAGCACTGGGGCAACTTTAGTCAATCAGTGCTAAAGAACATGGAAAGAGAGAGGGAGTTAAGCGTGGCTGGACTGAAAGGTTGAAATGCCTAGAAAATAAGTGAAAAATTAAGTATATTTTGAATTTACCAGACCACTGAGCTGATTAACAGCTCTCCTAGGGCTGGCCCGAAGGATTAGATACTTGTACGTGGCTAGGAACCGACTGGTTACTTAGCAACGGGACCTGCAGCTTATTGTGGGATCCGAACCACATGGAGAAATGAATTTCTGTAACCAGAAAATAAAGTACTACGAAGGTCTGGAGGTGAAACTGGGAGATAAACCCTTGGTTGCACCAAGAAGCAATTGTTGGTGTTTGGAAGGAAAGAGAGAGAGAGAGAGAGAGAGAGAGAGAGAGAGAGAGAGAGAGAGAGAGAGAGAGTCGACCAGCCTCTACCTACTGATCCCCTTAAATCCCCAGGAAATCAGGGATGAAAGGTAGTGGGATGATCTACTGGCTCAGCGGATAGCAAAATGGATTACTTGGAGCCCAAAGCCCTTCCGACCCAGACCTCAAGACTAGCCTCTAAAGATTGGCTACTGAAGAGATGGGAGGTTAGGTAGGGGGAGGGGGTAAGTGAAGGGGCGTTAGGACCTTGGGGTTGTCGAGAGAGAGAGAGAGAGAGAGAGAGAGGAGAGAGAGAGAGGTCCCCATTAATTGCTAAGTACTGCTGAACTAAAGGATATGAACAATTCTCCATATGTCTCTTTTAGAGAGAGAGAGAGAGAGAGAGAGTTGCATCTCCTGGGGGTCTCGAACGTCACTCCGATGTGGACGACTGGAGCTCCTGGACGTCACTTAACTTGGGGGGAATGAAGGGGAAGGATTCTTTTTTGAGAGAGCTCTCTCTCTCTCTCTCTCTCTCTCTCTCTCTCTCTCTCTCTCTCTCTCCCAAGATCTCGAAATATCATCCAGCTCCTTTTTGGTCTTACAGGTTGGTTGTAGTTTTATTTGATTCTTAAAGCTGGATTGCTCCTTATTGGGACGGAATAGCTTAGTGCTATACATATGATTTATTTCTATTTTGATAATATGCTGTGTGGGTTCGATTGATTTTTTTAAGCTTTACTCTGAGAAAAAAAAATTTGGCTTTTTGCTATAATTCTTAATGATAATATGCTGTGGGGGTTCGATTGATGTTTTTAAGCTTTACTTTGAGAATAAAAAATTTGGCTGTTTGCTATAATTCTTAATAAAATTAGATTTACAAGATATTTTTCGTAGTTCTGACAATCTCCAATAGTCATTAGTGTGCTCATCATATATTGGCTCTTTAATTTAGAGTGAAACAGTCAGTCCTTGGATTAGAATATTCAAGTGGTAAGAAATATGTAAACAAAAATTGGTAACCAGGCTGTAGAAGCGAATACAAATAAACAAATGCACAAACACAATCACGCAATATATATATATATATATATATATATATATATATATACGTATATATATATATATATATATATATATATATATATATATATATATGCATGCGTGTGTTCTGTGTATTAATACAGTTACTAAACAAGACTTCACTGAAAGTGGGTGGTATCTAGAGGAGAGATTTATTAAAAAAAAAAAAGTTACAAGCTTTCCTGTACTAACAGCTTGTAACTTTTTATTGAATTAATATCTCCGTTAGATACCATCCAGTTTCAATGAAGTTCTGTTAGTAATATATATATATATATAATATCTATATACATATATATATATATATATATATTATATATATATATTATATATATTAAATATATATATAATCTGTATCTGATATATATACACCATATAGTATATATATATACTTTATATTCAATATATAATATATATATATAATAATATATATATATATGTGTGTGTGTGTGTGTGTGTGTGTGTGTATATATATATATATATATATATATTCAGAAAATACGTTATCTTTACTGCCAAAAGATGTAAGAGGCACGGAATTTTCTCATGAATAGTCTGAGTTAGCAATTTGAATTGCACATCGGATTAAGTCACATTTTTTTTTTTAGACGAGAGCGAAAAACAAAAGAAGTGTTCGTAGCTGTAGAGAAATCTCGATGCTATTGACAGTGTCCTTAATTTCTGTGAAATTTCCTCAGCTGCTGTGCATACTTGAATTCTTAATTTGTTGCTTTATATTTCCGTTCTACATTTTATTGTCATCTGCTCTTGGCTACACTTCTCTACTTATCTAAATTTTCTCTCATTTGCGCATAAGTGCAGGCTGCTTTAGAAGTATGCTGTGATAGTTCGTGAATGTAAATAATATATTTTCAATCATCATTCATATAATATTTCAATGTTCCATTACAACTTGCGACTAGGGTAACGAAAGAGACGCCAATGACATCTGTCATGGTCTGAACAAATTCAAGGGGGTCGTCGACCTCGACTTGGCTCCCCCGCCCACAACCCTCCCCCCCCAACCCCATGGAGGACGTCTTGGTGTAATATTAAACCAAACGGCTACGGAAACTAATTACCGGGTCCAATTACAGAACCCATTCTCACTAATTCAGTTCTGTGTCGTGAGTAATTGCCACCGCTCTATGGCGTACAAATTGGCTAACATATCGGCTGGGTGTAGTTATTCGCACCTCGCCTTTCAAGGCAAACTGGCCATTACCCTACCCAGTCATCCAAGACTGCGGTGCCCAGTAGCCATGAGACTGCAGAACTCTCCTGAATCGTCAGTAGCTTTCATAATCAGCACAACGAGCTATCAGAGGATGGCAGTTGACGCTGATGCGCCTGCGAGTATCTCTCATGTTCACACTAAGACTGGCGGAAGTAAGTTATTGAGCGATGTACCGGAATACGAACATAGTGCTGTAAAATGATTTATTAAGCAATAAATGAAATTTGCTATAGTACAATAAACGTCCACACAATAGAACGGAAAAGTATTTTTAACAGTAATAAGACACACTAATAAAGAAATATAATACCAAAATACGTAAAAATATTTAAGTGGAATCAAAGACAATAACAAAGTACCACCATTCGACTATACAGACATTTCATTCCAAAGAAAGTACGCTTACAGATCGCAGTCAAAGAAATTTATGAGAAAATACGCTTCAAAGAGCTTAAGAAATTGGTGTGATACAAAAAGCATCGTGTCAAATTATCGAAAAAAATGCATTTGCCAATTACCCACCCACCACCAAAAAAAAAAAAAAAAAATTTAAGAACCAAATTCACCTGCGAGGTTATCTATCACGATGCTGAAAATACTAGCAGAGATCAGTGATTGCATTTCACTTCACAGCAAAGGCAGCTAATGGTCATTTATCCTTTTGAAGCCAAATCGTGCCAAAGAAAAACACAAATTCGTTTAATGTCAAAGGCTATTAGTTTGTGCGCTGTTGGAACGCTGTTCGTTAAACGAAAATACGCTCTTTTCGGTCGCAAATTACACCTATTCACTCAGTAAAAATGTGAAGTGAGTTAAGTTGAAAAGACTAACATGAAGTTGAAATAACTGATGATGCACGGTGTAAATAACTAGGGTATATATTGTACAAGGACTTCGTGAGTGAGTTTGAGGGACTGATATGAATAAACTCAAGTGACTTATAGTAATAGAACCATATGAAATTTAAATAACTGTCAAGACTGTGTTGGAAGGACAGGCAGACGGAGTTTAAATAATTTACAATACCAGGACAATATTAAACTCAAATAACTGTCATGTCTTAAACTCAAATAACTGACATACTTAAGTTAAAAGGACTGGCAGACTGAGTTTAAATAACTTACAATACCAGGACAATATTAAATTTAAATAACTGGCATGATTGAGTTGAAAGGACTGACAGATTGAGTTCAAATAACCTACAATACTAAACTCACATAACTGACATGATTGAGTTTAAAGGACAGACAAACTGGGTTTAAATGGCTTACAATGCTAATTTTCAATAACTGGCATGACTGATTTGAAAGGATTGACATGACTAAATTCAAATAACGGATGTGAGTTATAACGAGTGGTAGTCTATTTACCTTACGCTGGACTGATCAAACGCCTTATTAAAATTTGTGAATTCGTTGAGGTTTATAGAACTATGTTAGAGAATAAAAAACTTTTGTCAATTTTATAATCATACGAATTTAATGGAACATTATAATGAAATGCTTTGAGTTTTATAATTATATTACTTCAGGAATCGAACAAAATAATTCAGGTTTTATGCAAATCCTTCTGATGAATCGAAGGCAAAGTTCCTATGTTTTTATTAAATTATTTCTTCTGCTTGTTTTACCTATATCTTTTTTTTCTCATTTGTCTCTAAACTTTTCGAAAATTGCGTCTTTTTTTCTTTTTTTTAGCCCTAACTTTCAAAGCTTAATAGTTTAATTTGAGGACAATAGAATGTTATATTCTTTTCAAGTCCCAAGGCTCACTTCCTACCTCGTTTCTGTATGTATTAAAGTTGATGACTTTTCCAAAATGTTTAGGTGTTTTTCAAAAAATAGTTTTTGTGTCTTAACGATCAAATTTGGGGATTTAACCAAATGTTTATTTTTGTGTTAACAATAAAATTTTCGCAATTCAGTCCGAGATCATTCCAATATGCTTTATCTTTCAATACTCAAGTTAAAAATCTCTTTACAGTTCGTATTTCCTAAACCTTATAACGAAATTCCTGTTATAGTGCGATACGACGAGACAGAGAATTCTATTGTATGTATATAATAATACGATAAAGGATATCCCGTTGTTATCCGAACATGACAAAAGCGCCTGGATTATCTGAGGCGGATCGTGTAGGAACTGGAAAATGAGATTTACAGATTAAAGGTCTGTTTGGTGAAAGGAAACCGGAGAGAGAGAGAGAGAGAGAGAGAGAGAGAGAGAGAGAGAGAGAGAGATTACAGATTCCAGTTTGAAAGGTTTAATAACGAACGCTGTAGGGGTGAGTAGGCAGATAAAGAAATATAGATGTACTATACAACATTTGAGAGAGAGAGAGAGAGAGAGAGAGAGAGAGAGAGAGAGAGAGAGAGAGAGAGAGAGAGACATTGATGTTGTTGATGTATCTGCTCTTAGTTTTGTTTTGTGGAAGTCCCGTTTGCAAATTCATGTACCTATGTCCATGTATGATTTGAGTGTATGCTTATTTTGAATAAGGATAATACTAGTTATTATTATTAATATTATTATTATTATAATCATCATTATTATATAATATTAAAGAGTTTATAAGAAATGTCAAATAAATACCAAGTTTAATATATTAATCATTTTCCACTCTTTGAAGAGAACGTTGATCATCAGATCTCATTCCCTCTTCAAAGGATTCTTTTTGTAATTAGCTTTGAATAATCGTCACTCGCTTTGACTCTGGATTAATTGCGAAGGAAAACAATAGATCAACGATGAAAAAAAGCATTCATCTTTTCTCTGATACTTTTTTTTTGTCAGTCTGAATTTTCCTACTTTTTTTGGCAAAATTTTAACAATATTTTCATTTCTATTCATTTTTTCGGTCTAAGTTTGCCCGTGCAAGGTTTTTCCGAGTGAGTTTTTACTGCGTTTTCTCCAGCGTTATTTATACGTTATAGAATTTTATTAGGGGTAAAATGAAAAAGAATAAGGCGTGATCCGACATCCAGCTTATTCAGGCGCGTGCTAAAATCTACGGTCAAATACTTTCACCAACGAAAATTAAAATGAATACGGTATATTTTGTTATAAATAATTTTTCTGTGCCGTGTAACATGCACATTATTCATTTTTTACATTTTCATTCTAATAAACAAATCATGAATGTCCTATTCTAAAATTCTCTAAAAATTTTAACTTAAAGCGAAACACCCTTTTTAGACTCGCTTATCCCCCCCTCCCGCCCCAACGAGAACAAGAACAACAGCAACAAAGTAGTTACAGTAGTTTGAATGCTTATCCCCCCAGTAAGCGAAAACCTAAGATTTCACACCGAACAATATCCATGACGGGCAAAATTCACCACTGCCTTTGGATTGGATATAAGCTTTCGAAACCTTTCCTCTCCAGGAGATTTCAAACGACGGTGAAACCACTGTGAGAACGGCATCAAAGATCTAATAGTACTTCGCGAACGAAAGAACACGCTTGATTGGGAACTATTGGGGTGATATGAGAATATGTAAGGTTTGTGATGCAGACGAAATCTGAAGCTGGAAAGGAGAGAGGGAGGATTTGTTTTGCAGCGTTTGCAAGACAGACTTTGAAAAATGTATATAGATAACCTTGTGTTGAACTACCAAGTAAACAGAGAAGGACGGGGAGGCTTACCTGAATTCATTATTATTAAAGTACAACAGGGAGGAAGGGAAAGTCTCTCTCTCTCTGTCTCTCTCTCTCTCACACACACACACAATTAATTAAGAATGCTAATATATATATATATATATATATATATATATATATATATAATATATATATATATATATATGTGTGTGTGTGTGTGTGTGTGTGTGATGTGTGTGTGTGTTTATGTACTATGTATGTGTGCTTCGCAAGTGAAACAAAAACCAAAAATGCAAATATATTGAAAATTAATACATACATGTATACTATCTATATATATATATATATATATATGATATATATTCAATATTCAATGTATTTGCATTTTTGGTTTTTGTTTCTTTTATGCATAGGTAAAGTCTCTCTTCTCTTCTCTCTCTCTCTCTCTCTCGTCTCCCTCCTCTCTCTCCTCTCTCTCTCTAACAACACACTTCCTATACAATGCAAATGTTATTATCACCATCTTTTGTTACGACGACTACCATTTCATCCATTCCAGCGCAGGACGCGGTATTTTTAGCGGCTGTATAATGGCCACATTGCAATTCAAAACGTACCAACATACATAATTCAAGTAGTACATGGTAATTCCCACAGATTCCTTCGACTTCTTCCTGCTCGTTAAGTATAATTGAGGACTGAATAGCAATTTCTAAGTGGAGTCAGTTCTCATCATGGTCCGGAAGAGTTCGCTTGATCGTTGTGAAGAACATTTTATAGTAATGGAACTTTTTTTTTATTTCGTAGTGAAATATAAATTGGATGATTTATTATTTTGGTTCTTTCTCTCTCTCTCTCTCTCTCTCAAGGGCGGAACCGCAATATATGGGAAAGACAAAAAACAAGGAAAAATATATGAGAAATATAGTAACTCAGAATGTGAACTAATAGCGGTAGAATTTGAGTCTGAAAAAAATTGATGAACATAGTAATATATAGGACCTCCTAATACTAAAGAGTTTGACTTAATAATTGAAAAATTGGATGATATATGTAGAAATCACAAGGACTGGACTATTCTCCTATCTGGTGACTTCAACTTTCCTTTCGTAGAATGGAAAGAACGAATAGGAGATTGTGGTTGTACTTATACATATAAAAAAGAGAGTAATAGTAGTGCAGAAGATAAAAGGCAATTTGAAAAGCTATTAGATATGCTACTAGAATACAACATTCAACAAATAAATCACCTGCCAACAAGAAAGGAAAATACTTTAGACCTAGTATTTGTGAACGAGATGAATTATGTTAAAGAAATAATAGTTTATAATGCGAGTATTCAGACCATAATGTCATAGAATTAACAGTTCATTCCAAAGCAAGTGAAAATAGAGATAAGCAAGAAATGAAAAAGTGGGAAGGATATGGAAAATACAACTTTCTACAGTAAAATATAAAATGGTCAGAAATTAATGAAGAATTAAACAAAGATTGGGATAACATTTTCGTACGTGATGACATAAGGGTAAATACGGAGATATTATATAAAATATGGAGAAAATAGTGGAAAAATATATACCGAAGAAGAAAAGTAAACATCAGTCATGCATACCAAGAGACAGAAGGATCTTGTTCCAGAAAATCAGAAAGTGGAAAAAAGGTGCTTGCAAAAGAAAAAAATGCATGGAAAGTTATAGAACTAAAGAGTAAGATAGAAAAATGCAGAACAAAAGATTATACAATCAAAAGAAAATGAAAAACGGGACTTGGAAGAAAAAACCCTATTAAATATCAAGCAAAACCCCAAACTATTATACTCATATGCGAAGAAGATGAATAAAAGAAGAATAGAAATAGGCCCTCTGAGAATTGAAGGGAGATTAACGAATGAAAAAAAGGAAATTTGCAACATACTGGCAGAACGATATAAGAGAGAATTCACCCTAGAATAGATAATGAAGATAATGATATAGAAGTAAGGGATGAAAATAGTGAATATTTAGCTGACATAGATATTAATGAAGCTGATATTGTGCAGGCTATTAATGAAAT
The DNA here is from genome assembly GCF_015104395.2 of Macrobrachium nipponense. Lineage (NCBI taxonomy): Eukaryota > Metazoa > Arthropoda > Malacostraca > Decapoda > Palaemonidae > Macrobrachium > Macrobrachium nipponense. Next base: position 52,848,378 of record NC_087221.1, on the reverse strand, counting down.
TAAAAAATAAAAAGGAGCTGCTGCAGGGCCTGATGGAATTCCTGCTATTTTGTTAAAGAAAGTAGTTCATTCTATCGCAAAGCCACTTGCAATATTATTAAGACAAAGTGTAGATACAGGCAAGATTTATGATGAGGCACAAATTAGCATATATTACCCCTACTTTCAAAAGTGGATCAAGACTAGAGGCAAGTAATTATAGGCCTGTGAGTCTAACATCACATATTATGAAAGTGTATGAAAGGGTAATGAAGAAAAATATTATGAAATTTAACATTTAATAAAAAAATAATTTGTTTAATAAAGGGACAACATGGTTTCGTACCCGGAAAAAGTACACAAACTCAACTGTTAGTCCACCGTGAGAACATATCAAAAATATGAAAAGCGGAAATGAAACAGATGTGGTTTATTTAGACTTTGCAAAAGCTTTTGATAAAGTAGACCATAATATATTAGCGAAGAAAATTAGAAAACACAATATCGTGGATAAAGTAGGAAGATGGTTAAAAGAATTTTTACACAACAGAAAACAGATAGTTATTGCAAACGACGAGAAATCGGATGAAGCCAAGGTAATATCCGGTAGTGCCGCAAGGTACGGTGTTTAGCTGCAATACTGTTTGTTATTATGATTGAAGACATAGACAATAATGTTAAGGATTCGGTAGTGAGTAGTTTCGCAGATGACACAAGAATAAGTAGAGAAATTACTTGTGATGAAGATAGGAACGTCTACAAAGAGACCTTAACAAAGTATATGATTGTGGCAGAGGTAAATAGGATGGTATTTAACTCTGATAAATTTGAATCAATAAATTATGGAGACAGAGAAAGAAAGCTATATGCATATAAGGGACTAATAATGAGACCATCACAAATAAGGAAGCAGTTAAAGACCTTGGTGTGATGATGAATAGGAACATGTTATGCAATGATCAAATAGCAACTCTGTTGGCAAAATGTAAAGCAAAAAAAAAAAAAAATGGGAATGTTGTTACGGCACTTCAAAACAAGAAAGCTGAACACATGATTTATGCTTTATAAAACATATGTTCGTAGTCCACTTGAATATTGCAATATGATATGGTACCCACACTATCAAAAGGATATTGCACAAATAGAGTGTGTACAAAGGTCCTTTAAAGCAGGAATAGAAGAAGTTAAGGACCTAGACTACTGGGAAAGAACTACAATTCTTAAAAAATTATATAGTCTAGAAAGGAGAAGAGAACGCTACATGATAATTCAGGCCTGGAAACAGATAGAAGGAATAGCAGAAAATATCATGGAACTAAAAATATCAGAAAGAGCAAGCAGAGGTAGATTAATAGTGCCCAAAACTATACCAGGAAAATAAGGAAAGCACACAGGACATTAATCCACTACGCACCATCATCGATAATGCAGCGTCTATTCATGCGTTTGCCAGCTCATCTGAGGAAATATATCAGGAGTTGAGCGTAGATGTGTTTAAGAATAAGCTCGACAAATATCTAAACTGCATCCCAGACCATCCAAGATTGGAAGATGCAAAAATATACCGGAAGATGTACTAGCAACTCTCTGGTAGACATTAGAGGTGCCTCACACTGAGGGACCTGGGGCAAACCCGAACAAGATGAGGTAAGGTAAGGTAAGGTCTCTCTCTCTCTCTCTCTCTCTCTCTCTCTCTCTCTCTCTCTCCGATGCGCACACACACATACACTAACACTGTATGCAAATAGGATATCTATCTGTGCATATATATGCATTATATATAAAAATAGATACTTTATACCTAATTTTATATATGTTATATATAACATATATATATATATACACACCAAGAAACATCAGCATCATCTGCAGCCAGTACCTTCGATTATTACGCCGCGAATATCACCTTACAATTCCATTCATCTTTCCT
>NC_087221.1:52841469-52843969 GCF_015104395.2 Macrobrachium nipponense | reverse complement strand
GACCAGTGTTACTTAAACTTTCTTGTGCAGCGGACCCCTTTTATCAAAATGAATCATGTAGCGGACCCCTTATTATGGTCATTTCCCTCTTGGGTTCAAAAGTGTTTTCAGGGTATAGTATATAGTACTAACATTGCTACTGATGTATTTATTAATGGCTTATCTTCAAAATAAATGTTTACATTTTACTTGAAATAATTTTCACAACATTATTAATTTTGCACGCAAATGTTAGTAAACTTAACACCAACGTTTCCTCTTCACATTATCCTGAGGACTCCTTGGAACATTCAACGGACCCCTGTGGGTCCGCGGACCACACTTTAAGAAACACTGTACTAGATCCTAGAACTCCCGACCTAGAGCAGGTTAGGGTCCACGACCGGATGTTGGTCCCGCATTCTCCTGAGAGTCTGCTTCATTATTCGTCTTCCGACACTTTCTTCATCATCTTATTTCCCGAAGGCAAAGGAGAGACTCATCTTTCAAGGCGCCGGGTCGTTGGTCTCTGTCAGAAGTGAGATTGCGGCGTGGTTCTGATCTGCTTGCTTGTTTTTGCCTATGTTACTTCCCTTCATAAGCTCCATTTAAGCCAGTCAATTTTGATACTTCGAGATGCACAAGCTCATGGAATGCGGAACCCAGTTACTCTCAACTATAGTATTTTCACATCAACCGTGTATTTGACGTCTAGGCCAGTTCCCTTACGACGCTCCTGATTGGCTGTTGATAAACCAATCACAGGGCTGGAAACTCTTAGTCTCTCTCGAGAGTTCACATAGGCAGGATATATGTTCCACCTCTCCTGAAAGACGTGCCCCTCAGCAGAGATGGAACATATATCCTGCCTTTGTGAACTCTCGAGAGAGACTAAGGGTTTCCAGCCCTGTGACTGGCTTATCAACAGCCAATTAGGAGCGTCGTAAGGGACTCACCTAGACATCGGATGCACGGTTGATGTGAATCTACTATAGCATAGGCTTAAAGAAAACGCAGAAGAGAATGGGTTAGACTCGAAAGAAGCAATAGACCTGCCTCTTGAAAGCTGGTGGGTTGAGTACAAACCAGGGTAAACCAGAACTATGAAGAGTATTTCAAAGCTTGGCAATGTAGAGAAAGACAAAGTCAGCGAACAGCACGACCTTTAACTCCTAAATACCTCTATTTTCACTTGACGTCATTGGGGTTCACAATGTAATTAGAGATTAATTTTTAAGCTTTACTGGTAATCAGTCACCCGGATGACATCACATCAGTACATCGATAAAAAAACTGCATTTTTACGAAGGGAGTTCAATGGATGAAACTTTTTATTTCAATTAAATTGGCTGAAAACGAAAGGATTTTGATTTAATAATAGCCTCGTAGTGGAACGATGTAGTGACATGATCAAAGCAATGTTTGGAAGACGGATCTGAACATGGCTATAAAAAATACTTGACACAAATGAGCATAAGCGAATTGGTACATTAAGTAAGTAAACATACGCCACATAAGTGATTAATATTCGTGAAGACACAATATTCCATTCTGAACCAAACCAGTTAATTTGCCACCCACATATGCCATCACAAGCTTTGCTTTCACCATCGAAAGGTGTAATTAAGTTGTAATCATCAAGCAATAACATATATATATATATATATATATATATATATATATATATATATATATATATAAATTTTTGTCACTTATAAAACACGTGACTTGCTATGCTCTCGATACCAAGGCTACAACAACGTTTCATATCGAATTCAGCCCGGAATAGAAACTTGAACTGGGGGTGGGGGTGTTGGGGGGGGGGGGATTAAAACTGAATATTCGCTTAGTTTTTAGAGATAACGATAGATATTGACTTAAACCACCTGGCGATATGTACACAGTCAAACCTAATTATATATATAATATATATGTGCGTGCGTATGTGTGTGTTTGCAACACTGACGATTAAAATAAGATTACCATCGAATGCACAACAGCACCGGCACGAAGCGAAGCGAGGTGGCTCCACAAATTAGATCAAAATGTCACTCTCGTTTCTTAATTATCATTCTATTGACGCCGCGTCCCTTACTGGAATGCGCCCAGGGAAATTTCACGCTCGAACTAATTAAACATCCTCATTACTGATTCATTATAACGAGGTCTGCCTAACCCCCTCAGTTTTAAGTTTTGCGAATAGTTCGTTCTAAAGGGGTTGACGTCGTTGTGTTTATCTTGAGCGGGGAAGAATGGAGCCAAGTCGCCTGAGAGAGAGAGAGAGAGAGAGAGGATGATGATGATGATGTAACGGAGCTTAGGTTACCCGAGGCCAGAATGGACGTCCTCTTCTATCGAAAGAGAAAGAGGAAATGTAAAGATGATGTCCCTAAGCCTCAAGCTCGGCCGAATGGAACACCGCTCTGCGGGGAGAGAGAGAGAGAGAGAGAGAGAGAGAGAGAGAGAGAGAATGCCTACAAGGAGTCGGTGGGAGGAAAGAGTAAGAAGGGAAAGTGAAAAG
>NC_087221.1:52833969-52836469 GCF_015104395.2 Macrobrachium nipponense | reverse complement strand
GCAAACTGCAACATGCACTATATATATTATTATATATATATTAGTTAATATATATATATATATATATATATTATATATATATACATATTATACACTATTGCACATACTCAACATGAATTTGGAAGATTACTGAAAAATTAGATAATATTGATATGCTCTTGCTTTATAAATTACGTTATGACTATATATTGCAAACTGCAATATTGCAAAATATATATATATATTGGCAAATACTAGGCATTAATCTAGCAGATTACTGCAATAATGAGAATATTGATATGCTCCCAGTTACCCGCATCGATAATGAAAATAACAACTATAACAACAACAACAACGACAACAAAATGAAATTCTGACCCGAGATAGGAAGCTGGACAGAAAAAACGTCAGAATGCTTTCAGGAATACGAGATAAGCTATTGGAGGCAGAGATATATTTCTTTTCCCCTGAATGCAGCTCACACCGACGACAGCTTCAAGGTTTTATATATATACATATATACAACATACATATATATATCTATATATATATATAATTATATATATATATATATATTACATATATAAAAGAAATAGGAAAAAAATTATTCTGAATGAAACTAATAATTTTATTTTAAAAAATATATTTAATATAAGAAAGGAAAATTATACTAAAAGATAAGATATGTGTCATCTTTGTTATTAAAATATATGGTATATATTTCCGCATGTTCTAACCCTACTTCAAGTAGATTAACATATCACAGAAATGTGAAAGTGATTGAGACTGAGAGAAAAACACTGTACAGCGCATAATGCTGTATGAGCCGCGGCCCCGAAAATTTCAGACGCGTCCCGATCAAGGATAAGTTTAACCTTAAATAAGATCAAATCTACTGAGGCTAGAAGGCTGCAATTTGGTGTGTTTGATGACTGGAGGGTGGATGATCAACAGACCAATTCGTAGCCGCCTAAACCCAGTAGCTTTTAAGATCTGGGTCCGGGCATAAAAAGTTTGCGGACGGACAGACAAATAGCCATCTCAATTGGTTACTTTTATAAAGAACTAAACAGGCATTACACCACTTACTTTATTCAGAATGTCTACTTAATACAAAAATAGAAACAACACGAATAATTGCTGTTTGTTATGACAACAAGAAATAATGGATATTACGACATGAAGTATTCCACAAGTCTTGTTTTTTTGTTTTTTTTGGCCACTTTATTACTCCAGTTTAATTACCCAGGAGAGAAAACATTCAGTATTTTTTCTAATTCGAAAACACTCCCACAAAGTGCAAAGCCTTAAAACGGGAAAAGGTCGGGTTCGGTTTCTTTGCTGACTAATTTAACTCGGAAAATAAAAATAAAGTAACAGAGTGGTATAAAGTAATAATTAAACGGAAAGCGTAGCGACGTGACACAGGAAAATAAAATACACTAGAATAAAGAAATCGATTTTTATTTCTTATTATGAAAATCGTATGGAGAAGGTAATTAAATAAAAGAGCATAAAATACGAAATATTTTTGCTTATAAAATCATGTTGAAAACGTAACAAAAATTTTAATACCTTAGGAAGATAGGATACATAATTTTTTCTCATTAAAATATTCTTTACAAAAATATTATTTACAAAAGTTATAAAAAGCCTAACAAACACATGATATTTTTTCCTCATTACGAATCTTTTTTAAGTGAAAACGTGATGGAGCAACTGGAAATATATTGTCAGATATTTCTGGTTATCGTAAATTTTTTTTACAGCAGATTTGAAAGGATTTACGAAAGTATTATTTTACACTAAGGCGTCACGAATCGACTTGAAAATCTCCGTACTAATGAAGACTTTAGCAACTAGTCTATCAAATTCCTCTGTAGAAGTTTAGTACCGTCAGTGTATCTCACGAGGTTCACTGCAGGCATTACTAATTTTTTTTTTTTTTTTTTTTTTGGCAGCGTCCCTTCGGCACCTAGCTGCAGCCCCATTAATTCCTTTTACTGTACCTCCGTTCATATCTTTCTTCCATCTTGCTATCCAACCTCTGCTAACAATTATTTCGCGAAGTTTCCCCTCCTGTTACACCTTCCAAAAGCTATGTATTCGCAATGTCCTTTCCAGTGCTGAGTGACCTAATATTACTATATATCTCAGGTCTCTGAAGAGAGAGATAATTCACCACTTACTTTAGACCTCTGTATTCCTTTGCAGGATTATTCTGCAGTTGAGAATGTTTCAGTTGTTCCCTACGTCGGGTGTACGCCCCACCTGGGGGTATTTTGATTTGTAAGGGGAGTGGTCGCCCATTCGAGAATGTATATACCAAGTTAGTGGCCTTTCAGGCTTCCTCCAAGTGAATATCTAAGAATTATACATCACCACATGGGGCATAAGGATTTTAGGGGTGATTAGGTGGGGTATGGCCAAAAAAAGGGTTGGGAACGCCTGGATTAAATAAATGAGATGTGAAGGCAGGGTGAGAGTTAATTCACGTTCTATAGGAAAGAAAATTCTCCTC
>NC_087221.1:52826469-52831469 GCF_015104395.2 Macrobrachium nipponense | reverse complement strand
TAGATATGCTACTAGAATAAACAACATTCAATAACAAATAAATCACCTGCCAACAAGAAAGGAAAATACTTTAGACCTAGTATTTGTGAACGAGGTGAATTATGTTAAAGAAATAATAGTTTATAATGCGAGTATTTCAGACCATAATGTCATAGAATTAACAGTTCATTCCAAAGCAAGTGAAAACAGAGATAAGCAAGAAATGAAAAAGTGGGAAGGATATGGAAAATACAACTTCTACAGTAAAAATATAAAATGGTCAGAAATAAATGAAGAATTAAACAAGATTGGGATAACATTTTCGTAAGCGATGACATAAGGGTAAATACGGAGATATTATATAAAATATTAGAGAAAATAGTGGATAAATATATACCGAAGAAGAAAAGTAAACATCATTCATGCAAAACAAGAGACAGAAGGATCTTGTTCCAGAAAATCAGAAAGTGGAAAAAAGGTCTTGCAAAAGAAAAAAATGCATGGAAAGTTATAGAACTAAAAAGTAAGATAGAAAATGCAGAACAAAAGATTATACAATCAAAAGAAAATGAAAAACGGGAATTGGAAGAAAAAACCCTATTAAATATCAAGCAAAACCCCAAACTATTATACTCATATGCGAAGAAGATGAATAAAAGAAGAATAGAAATAGGCCCTCTGAGAATTGAAGGGAGATTAACGAATGAAAAAAAGGAAATTTGCAACATACTGGCAGAACGATATAAGAGAGAATTCACCCCTAGAATAGATAATGAAGATAATGATATAGAAGTAAGGGACGAAAATAGTGAATATCTAGCTGACATAGAAATTAATGAAGCTGATATTGTGCAGGCTATTAATGAAATTAAAAATGGAGCTGCTGCAGGGCCTGATGGAATCCCTGCTATTTTGTTAAAGAAAGTAGTTCATTCTATCGCAAAGCCACTTGCAATATTATTAAGACAAAGTGTAGATACAGGCAAGATTTATGATGAGCACAAATTAGCATATATCACCCCTACTTTCAAAAGTGGATCAAGACTTGAGGCAAGTAATTATAGGCCTGTGAGTCTAACATCACATATTATGAAAGTGTATGAAAGGGTAATGAAAGTCAAAAAATTTATGAAACACTTTAATAAAAAAAAATATTTGTTTAATATAGGACAAACACGGTTTCGTACCCGGAAAAAGTACACAAACCCAACTGTTAGTCCACCGTGAGAACATAGTTTCAAAAATAATTTGAAATGCGGAAAATGAAACAGATGTGGTTTATCTAGACTTTGCAAAAGCTTTTGACAAAGTAGACCATAATATATTAGCAAAGAAAATTAGAAAACACAATATCGTAGATAAAATAGGAAGATGGTTAAAAGAATTTTTACACAACAGAAAAACAGATAGTTATTGCAAACGATGAGAAATCGGATGAAACCAAGGTAATATCCGGTGTGCCACAAGGTACGGTGTTAGCTGCAATACTGTTTGTTATTATGATTGAAGACATAGACAGTAATGTTAAGGATTCGGTAGTGAGTAGTTTCGCTGATGACACAAGAATAAGTAGAGAAATTACTTGTGATGAAGATAGGAACGCTCTACAAAGAGACCTTAACAAAGTAGTATGATTGGGCAGAGGAAAATAGGATGGTATTTAACTCTGATAAATTTGAATCAATAAATTATGGAGACAGAGAAGGAAAGCTATATGCATATAGGGGACCTAATAATGAGACCATCACAAATAAGGAAGCAGTTAAAGACCTTGGTGTGATGATGAATAGGAACATGTTATGCAATGATCAAATAGCAATTCTTTTGGCAAAATGTAAAGCAAAAATGGGAATGTTGTTACGGCACTTCAAACAAGAAAAGCTGAAACACATGAATTATGCTTTATAAAACATATGTTCGTAGTCCACTTGAATATTGCAATATGATATGGTACCCACACTATCAAAAGGATATTGCACAAATAGAGAGTGTACAAAGGTCCTTTACAGCTAGAATAGAAGAAGTTAAGGACCTTGACTACTGGGAAAGACTACGTATCATTAAATTATATAGTTCTAAAGGAGAGAGAACGCTACATGATAATTCAGGCATGGAAACAGATAGAAGGAATAACAGAAAATATCATGGAACTAAAAATATCAGAAAGAGCAAGCAGAGGTAGATTAATAGTGCCCAAAACAATACCAGGAAAAATAAGGAAAGCACACAGGACATTAATCCACTACGCACCAGCATCGATAATGCAGCGTCTATTCAATGCGTTGCCAGCTCATCTGAGGAATATATCAGGAGTGAGCGTAGATGTGTTTAAGAATAAGCTCGACAAATATCTAAACTGCATCCCAGACCATCCAAGATTGGAAGATGCAAAATATACCGGAAGATGTACTAGCAACTCTCTGGTAGACATTAGAGGTGCCTCACACTGAGGGACCTGGGGCAACCCGAACGAACTGTAAGGTCTGTAAGGTAAGGTAAGGTCTCTCTCTCTCTCTCTGCCCAAAAAATTCTAAAAACATTATTTTTTAACTACTTAATCTTCACTTGCATTATTCCCCGTCTTATACATATTTCTATATTTCTAACATCTCTCTCTTTCTCTATCTGGCTCCGGCAGGGTATTCAAGAAGACGGCACCCAACGGGAAGATCACCGTCTACGTGGAGAGGCGAGAGTTGTGCATGAAGGAGGACGGCATCCAGCCGCTCCGAGGAGTCCTCTACGTGGACGCCGATTACGTCAAGGACCGGAAAGTCTTCGGACAGTTCGTCCTCACCTTCCGGTACGGCAGGGAAGATGAAGAGGTAGGTGACGTTTGCCCTCTCTACTGTTGTTGTTGTTGTGGTGGTCGGTGTCTCTAGAGTTGTTGGGGGGGGGGGGGGGGGGTGAATGTTTGCTGTTAATGGACAGATGAAAAGGGGATGTATGCTGTTAATAGAGATGAAAAAGGGGTGTTTGCTATTAATGGACAGATGAAAAGGGGATGTTTGCTGTTAATAGAGATGAAAAAGGGGTGTTTGCTATTAATGGACAGATGAAAAGGGGATGTTTGTTGTAATAGAGTGAAAAAGGGTAGTGTTTGCTATTAATGGACAGATGAAAAGGGGATGTTTGCTGTTAATAGAGATGAAAAAGGGGTGTTTGCTATTAATGGACAGATGAAAAGGGGATGTTTGCTGTTAATGGACAGATGAAAAGGGGATGTTTGCTGTTAATGGACAGATGCAAAAGGGATGTTTGCTGTTAATTGACAGATGAAAAGGGGATGTTAGCTGTTAATGGACAGTGAGGGCCCCCCAAATTGGGGATGTTTGCTGTAATGGACAGATGAAAAGGGGATGTTTGCTGTTAATGGACAGATGCAAAAGGGATGTTTGCTGTTAATTGACAGATGAAAAGGGGATGTTAGCTGTTAATGGACAGATGAAAAGGGGATGTTTGCTGTTAATGGACAGATGAAAAGGGGATGTTTGCTGTTAATGGACAGATGAAAAGGGGATGTTTGCTGTTAATGGACAGATGAAAAGGGATGTTTGCTGTTAATGGACAGATGAAAAGTGGATGTTTGCTGTTAATGGACAGATAAAAAGGGATGTTTGCTGTTAATGGACAGATGAAAAGGGGATGTTTGCTGTTAATGGACAGATAAAAAGGGATGTTTGCTGTTAATGGGCAGATGAAAAGGGGATTTTTGCTGTTAATGGACAGATAAAAAAGGATGTTTGCTGTTAATGGGCAGATGAAAAGGGGATTTTTGCTGTTATTGGACAGATGAAAATCGCAATGTTGTTCTTAATCAAGTTTTTGGAGACTCGGCACTTTCCACGGGGAAAGTATCCATGGAAAAAAAAGTGAAAGTCACGTTTCTGAACGGCAGGTAGGTACCCGTTACAATCACTTTTCCCGAATGAAATTGGAAAAATTAAAAAAATAGAATTACGAAACTTTCGAAAAGAGAGTATTGTACGACGAAGTCTTTCTTGGAATCAGATCGTGTAAAGTTCAGCCGGTGGAGGAAGAGTTTTGTCTAGAAAAACGATCCGAAACTTAGATTAAGAACGTTGGTTGGTTGTCTGTCTCCTTGGAACGTTTCTTTCCTCGTCCTCCGAGTTAATTTCTTCCGCCAGAATGAAACTGTAAGTTCTTTTTTTTTCTTTCTTTTTTTTAATAAGACGAGGTGCCCCTCGGGGTCTTCCTTTGGGTCTTTCTGTAGACTTTTTCTGTTTATTTGTTTATTCACACTTTTGTCTCTCTTTCGCTATGATTTCACACACATGTTCCTCCAATTCAATTTTATTCTCGATTTGAAGATGTTCGGGTAATGCAAATTCGTAGCTTCAACATCAGATATTGGAGAGAGAGAGAGAGAGAGAGAGAGAGAGAGAGAGAGAGAGAGAGAGAGAACAGCTGGCAAATTATACGAGTCGCCAATGTAGCAAAAAAAATAAGGAGAGAGAAATCAGCATATGTTCATCAATTGAGGTTCATTTGAACTTCTTCAAAGACAGGAGCGACAACCGGCAACAGTACGTGAAAAAAAAAGCAGAACTGAACTTCATTTCAACTTCCCATCCTACGTCCAAGTGTTGTATGTTAATTGGTAGGGGGGAAAGTTTGAGAAAGAATGTGGGAAATAAAAAGCATTCCTTTCATCGACTCAAAACTTCTTTCATACAGTTAATGATTTCGTCCTCGCTTTCTCGGGGAGTGAGCCTGCTCACTACTTTGTTATTGTCGTTGCTGTTCTTGTTTAGTGGGGGGGGGGGGGGTTTAGGAAAGCCCTATGTAAAAACCTTAAAGCCTGAAAAAGGTTCCGCCTTGAGTTAATTAAAGATACAGGCATTTTAGGATAGGATATTTATGATTTATTTATTAGAATGAAAATGTAAAAAAATAGTGTGCTTGTTAAACAGAGCAGAACAATTATTTCTAATCAAACCGAACATGAGAATTCACGTGTCTTGTAATAGAACCTGCACAATAGTGACGTGAATTATCCG
>NC_087221.1:52793969-52821469 GCF_015104395.2 Macrobrachium nipponense | reverse complement strand
TAGATGTAGTATTAAAGATAGCAGCGAAAAGAAATGAGATGAAACGCCTCGTTCTCCCCGAAGACAAAATGCTCAAAAAATAGTTCAAATTCATAAGTTAATATTGTATACTTACATATAACAACATTCATTTTTACTAACCATTACGTTACGAGCACAGAAATGATAACTGATAAAGTTGGTGAAATTGCGTACTTGAAAAGGGAGCTTTATTCTCATTAGAACATGAAGTATAATAGTGGGGATTATAATAATAATAAGCAAAAAATTCTGATTAACTTCGGTGAAATGATTTAGAAAATTCTTAATCCTCATATTTAGTAAAAACAATGGAGACATTCTTCTGTAATCTACAAAAATATCTTTAATTAGGGATTGCGTGGATAAGAAAAATGCTGACTGATTGAACTCGTAAAGTGGTATGAGTTTTTTTTTTTCTTTTTAAAAGAGTGAGCTAATTAAAAACAGTCTGAAAAGAATATATGTTTTATGCAGAATTACAGCCATAAAAAAATCAGTCTGACCGGATGGCATAAAATCGTCTAAAGAAAAAAATGTTAGATTGAAAATAAAATGATGCTTACAAAGGAAAATTGAATGGTTTAACATACAAATAAATATATTCAGTAAGGGATTATGTTAGCAAATGAATCATTAATGTTTTGTAAAATAACATCATAAAAAGACAACAAACGCAAAGAGGATTATAGAAATGGCATACTTTAGTGAACCATTGTTAGGCAAAATTGAACGTATTAGAAAATAGAAAATTACTTTTAATTCGGATGTAAATAAAAATATACGTAGGAAGACACACCACTGGAGGAATAAATAAAGGTGGTCGGGAAGGAAAGTAAAGAACTACAAATTGAGAGAGAGCCAAGAGAGAAGATAGAGGATAGAGATAGAGACAACTACAAATTAAGAGAGAGGAGAGAGAGAGAGAGGAGAGAGAGAGAGAGACGAGCGATAGAGAGAGAGAGAGAGAGAGAGATTAAAACGTATCAACCTTAAACAAAATTTTGTGTTTTTTTTTTCAATCTATCACGGGATTTATAAAAAAAAAAAAAAAAAAAAATATTTGGTACCTCTATACGCATTCGTCTCTTTACTTTAATCCTCACATTCACCATTTGATGGACGGGTGACCGCTCCGATTATATTTTCGTACTTTGCACTCGGTATGTCATGGAACTTAACTTATTCCCAGATTTCCTCTTTTATAATTGAATATGAATGAAAGCATTATTTATATATATATATATATATATATATATATATATATATATATATATATATATATATATATATATATATATATATATATATATATATATATATATATATATATATATATATATATATATATATATATATATATATATATATAGATATATATATATATATATATATATATATATATATATATATATATATATATATATATATATATATATACATATATATATATAATGTATATACATATACATATATATGAATATATATATATATATATATATATATATATATATAATATATATATTATATATATATATATATTGTGTATACCAACTTTGTCAAGTAATTAATAATTGTCAAATACCTCTAGATATTCGTATTCAAAGTTACAACATTTTAATTGCTTTCTCATTCACTCAGCTTTAGTAATTGATTGATATTAATATTTAGCTGTCTCCACTTTACGATTCTTTACGTCCTCCATAAATAAAGACTATTTATTACCATTTAGGAAAATATAAAGCAGATCCCGGGATGCGCCCGTGCAGACCGCTCCGCTTTTAGCGCCTTTAATCTATTGACTGGCATTGACTGGCAACTCTCATTACGGTTGCCATTCAACCTAATAACGGCGTTAGGCAATTATCATTAGTCTTCGTTGCCGCTGACTTCCCGAAACGCAGTTCGGTTCATGAGTCGAGAGAGGCGGACTCGGGGAAATTTACGTTGTCCTGATTCAAATTGATGGGACGCGTAACTACGTGCGCTGAGGATTGTATCGGAAGCGACGTGTGTGTTAAATTATAGTATAATATATATATATATATATATATAGAGTTTATATATATAGAGATATTTTATATAATCTGATATATAATATAAGAATATATAATATATATATAGATATCTATATAGGTATATATATATAATTAATCAGTAAATAGTATAGAATACATAATTATATATATATATATATATATATATATAATATATATATAGATATATATTATATAGTATGTATGTATATATTACATACATGACATAATTATAATTAAATATAACATAATATATATATTATATATATGATGTAGTATGTTATATAATATATATATATATATATATATATATATGTATATACTTTACACCTTAATTAATATAGAGAATTTTAATGCAATTGCAAAATCCACTGTCCCTTGACATCAAGCAACAGAATCAAGACCACCCAAGGATTAGAATCGCTTCTGTTGCAAAATCATGTTGAGGAAAGAATTCTTTTGCCAGAGAGAGAGAGAGAGAGAGAGAGAGAGAGAGAGAGAGAGAGAGAGAGAGAGAGAGAGAGATGAATGTTCAACTTGTGGAAATGATGGAGAGATGATCAGCTGGACGTCCTCCTGGTTGAAATGAAAGTGTTAAGAGGAAGTGAAGTTACTTAACTTTTCAAAAGCCGAGGGAGATTAAAGCTGCCATTAACTGAAAAGGAAATTAAATTGGAGAGAGTTTTGCTAAACTTGTTATTGTAAGTAATGGCTGCAAAAACATACGGGGAGTGGTTAGATTAGCATAAATGACAGCCGAGAATTTTTGGGGCCAATTTTAGATGAGAGACAATGTCGTATAGAGAAGAAACTGCGAGACATTCAGACCAAGACGGGAGAGAACGACCTCAGTATGGGAACACGGAAGGACAAACTAACAGTGACGAAGACGATAAGAGTAAAGAACTGGAAGAATGTTGCGTGTTATGCAAAGATGTTCCAGAAATAGGCAAAAGTAGCCTCCTCCTTTCGTAATCAGATGATTTGCAAGGCGAATCGTCAACAATTCATCGAGTACGCTTGAAAGAGCATCGAGAGTCATTCAAATCAGTTCGTACATTCTCGAGACATTTGGCCAATCGGAAGATACACTCACGACTGAAATGGTCACCGGCTCTCAGAGCAAGTTGCCAAAGGCTACAATCCTCACAGGCAAAATTATTATTATTATTATTATTATTATTATTATTATTATTATTATTATTATTATTATTATAAATATCCACAATTATATATTAAAAATATATTTCTATGTAAAAATAAATATATTGTTCTATTTTTACATAGAAATATATTTTTAATATATAATTGTGGATATTTTTTAACAATTTGTTTTCACGAGTCTGTGAATTCCTTAACATTATTATTATTATTATTATTATTATTATTATTATTATTATTATTATTATTATTACTGTCTGGTTTTCCACTCGTCCCTTGAAAAGGACGGAGACATATCGCCCATTAGGGAGGGGGATGGGGGGAGGTAGGATGGAACCCGATTATAAACCATCTTAGGGGTCCCCACTATAACCCTGCCAAGTTTCATGTCCATCGGACCACCCGTTTGGCCGTGATGGAATGACAGACGGACGGACATTCATAACATCTTATATAATAAGATTATTATTATTATTATATTATTATTATCTTCCTCCCTCGGAATTCGTCTCCGGAGGTAATAATGATAAAGGCAACGATAACAGCTAAAAGATCCAGAGGACAACCATATTTCCCGGTTGTGACGGATATCAAAGGAAGGGTCCCCTTTCACAACCCGACTCTAAAGGGACAGGATAAATAATACGAAGCAAGAAATGGAAGAGGGGAGAAAACTCGCTGACATTAACGTTTCAAAGGAAAATAAAATAATGATTTAAGCAAATAAAGGAAACCCGAGGGAAGTGACAAAGAACACTAGTTTTTTTAAAGAAATTCTGATATTATTATTATTATTATTATTATTATTATTATTATTATTATTATTATTATTATTATTATTATTATTATATTATTATTATTATTATTATTATCATCTTACTTTCATGTGGAACAAATGACAAAACAAGCTCCCACAGAAAGAAATACCCGTACATGAAAAATATTTAACTGAAAGATGCAAATAGTTAATGAATAAAGTTATATTAAGAAAATCAAGATAGATTAAGAATCGTTAAAGTGGCAGATAATCTAAGTCGAGCTCTGCGTGAGGCTTTAAAGCATTTAAGGCATTCGGATCATTCAATAAGCATTGAAAGCACTGAAAGTGTTTGTGAGCAGTGGCATCAGTAACAGATGTCTGCTGTCAATAGCACTGAAAATTTGATAAGTCTCAGATCGTTAAGGATCTTATTATAGACTGTATTTTCTTTATGTCTTTATTCTTTACTTATCTAGCACCACTGACGTTCTTTAATGGACACGTCGTTCGATTATCGGGAACAAGTTGACAGGCAATCATCTTTATCTGAGTAATAGTAAACATAGCTTCGTAAATAGAACTTCTAAAACATGATCTGAAACAAAACAAAATTATGACGTAGTATCCCCTTCACTCTTAGAAAAACAAGGCGTGGTCCGACCTCCAGCTTACTCGAGGCGCATGCTAAAATCTACGGTAAAATAGCGTGTTGTTTCACCAACGAAAATTAAAATAAATACGCTATAATTTATCAGAAATAATAGTTTTGTACTGCTTAACGTGCACATTAATTATCTTTTACAACACCAACAGTTTATATGGAACCACACTAAAAAGTAATTCTAAAGTTGATATGGAACCACACTAAGAAGCAACACAAATTTTTATGTGGAACAACGCTAAGAAACAATACTTAGAGTTTATATGGAACCACACTAAAAAGCAATACTAAAGTTGATGTGGAACCACATAAGGAAGCAACACAAATGTGTATATGGAACAACGCCAAGAAACAATATCTAAAGTTTATATGGAACCACACTCAGAAACAATACCTAAATTTCATATGGAACCACATTAAAAGGCAATACTAAAGCTTACCTGGAACCACACTAGGAAGCAACACAACTGTTTATATAGAACAACACTAAGAAACATTACCTAAAGTTTATACGGAACCACACTTAAAAGGCATTACTAAAGCTTACATGGAACCAAACTAAGAAAACAAAACGCAAGAGAAACATGACACCATCCGTTGCTATACAACTTTAATAGCGAGCCCATCTTGATCAACAGAAAGGTAGCGCTACCCACCCATATGACAGGGTCCAGTTAAAGTGCAAACATTTAATAATCGTGGAGTCAGATCCACTGGCAAATTCATGAATACGTAATATTAGATATATGATACCGCTTCAGTTCGCGGACAGGGGGAAAAACCAAGGGCGAAAATAGCCTTTGAAATGAAAGCTGTTTTCGGGGGAATTAGCAGAGCGAGTTAGTGGTCGGTTTTAATGCCGGGCGTGTGTTTGAAGAGAGAGAGAGAGAGAAGAGAGAGAGAGAGAGAGAGAGAGAGAGAGAGAGAGAGACTATGGGCTTTTATGAAGATGTATGTATATACTCGTGTATACACACACATGTAGAAGTCAATATATATATATATATATATATATATATATATATATATATATATAAATATATATATATATATATATATATATATTTATATCTATATATATATACGTATATATATATATATATATATATATATATATATATATATACGTATATATATATAGATATATATATATATATATATATATATATATATATATATATATATATACGTATATATATATATATATATATCTATATATATACACATACGTATATACTATATATATATATATATATATATATATATATATATATATATATATATATATATTATATATATATATATATATATATATATATGATGAGAGAGATGAGAAAGAGAGACGAGAGACGAGAGAGAGGAGAGAGAGAGAGAGAGAGAGACTATGCTGTTTTATGAAGATGTATGTATTTCTATACACACACACACACACACACACACACATATATATATATATATAAATATATATATATATATATATATATATATATATATATATATATATATATATATATAGAGAGAGAGAGAGAGAGAGAGAGAGAGAGAGAGAGAGAGAGAGAGAGAGATTGATTGGGCTACTAAGATTAAAGAAACATTGAAAACTAGAAACACTCCTAAAGAAAGTGTACATAGCTGTATGAAAAGCAAAATAAACACAAAAAATGATCAGAAAGCATCGGTCTGACTGCCAATCCAAAAATCACTGGGATTCTTTTGTAGCCAACTGAATGAGAGTGACCGTTTGTCCTTTTCGGGGAGGTAATACTTGAACCACTTCTAGTGTGCTCGTGTGTGTGTGTGTGTGTGTGTGTGTGTGTGTGTTTGTGTGCGAACTTTTGTGCTACTTGTACACGCGTGACCTTCTTTATTGACAAAATATTAACTGACAAATATAATTTAATATTGAATTCACTAAACCTGGCGAATGACTTACGAAAGATTAAAAAATGTATTTAAGTGAAATAACAAAAGGATGAAAACCGTATCTTTCCACTCGCGTTATTACAGGAAAAACTTTTTTCATAGGAATGTTTAAAAATAGAAAAAATGTAAAAACATTCACACTGAACAAATGGCCATTAACTTGCAAAGTAAGCTCCCACACAATATAATGCGCTAATGTGAAAAAAAGATGGAGAGCAGGAAAGAGTATATAAAAAAAGATAATAAAAAATTCGAATGAAAAAATATCGAACGGAAAAGGATAAAACCGACATCTGTCAATCACCTCTTTTTTTTTCAAAATGGAAAATGGGTTTCTGCCCCGGATGCCGTGTCACTGACCTCTGCGAGGCCATTACGAGAGAGGGAGAGTTTTCCGATGCCTAAATTTGCATTCTACAATCATCCATTTTGCGATAATTTCCTATTTAATGAAAAGGGATTCGGTGCGTGAAAGCCATTTCTAAATTATTTTTTTCTTTTTCCTAATGGAGGGAAGAGCTTGCTTGCTCAGAGCATGAATAACCGAATGATGTCGAAGGTAAAATGGCAAATGAGAATATGAGATGAAATATGAGGAATGGGAATGAACGTCAGGAAAGGGTAGGTTGGCGAATGAGGCCATCAATAAAAAGCACAAATGACATAAGTAATATCGGGAAGAAATCACATAACTTAGACAGCGCTGTGCTGTCCAGACACGACCATATGGAAGCTCGCTTGAGGTGTGAAAATAGAAAATGATTCTTCGTACGATGAAAGCTGTAGATGTTTTGTAGATTAAGATGAAGGAATAAGGGAGATTCCATCTCCACTTCCTCCATCTATACAATACTGACCTACATGCAAGATGTCTATGCCCTCAAGATCTAAAAAAGAAATAAATAAGTAAAAATAAAAAATGAGATGACTAAATTTAGCCAACCTAAAACGCTCAACGCCGGAAAGCTCATAAAATTTCAAATAACTTGCCTAGGAGGCAAAACTCCGAAATACGCGATAATTCCCCATAATTAAGAGCATTTGAGGGGGAATAATTACTCACGCGAGAACTCATCTCCGCAAAAGAACGTCGGATTGAGCCCCTCGATTATTTCATTTAATTAGAACGACTGCTTGAATTATCGGCGGAAAATAATCCGCGACTGCTTGAATGATCGGCGGGAAATAATCCGTGACTGCTTGAGTGATCGGAGGGAAATAATCCGCGACTGTTTGAATTATCGGCGGGAAATAATCCACGACTGCTTGAATGATCGGCGGGAAATAATCCACGACTGCTTGAATGATCGGCGGGAAATAATCCACGACTGCTTGAATGATCGGCGGGAAATAATCCACGACTGCTTGAATGATCGGCGGGAAATAATCCACAAGAGCTCAAATGTGACCTCTTTTCAGGTTCGTGGCGCTGATGATGGGACTCGTAATTAAATTCTGTCCGATCCATTATTATATTTTGGGCTCCGTGTTCAATCCTCTTTTTTTTTTCTTCTTTTTCTTTGCAGGCAGAACACTCGGCTCATAACGGCTTCTGATGCGTTTTTATCGATGCTGCTAATTTTCCCCCGAAAGGGGGAGGGAGGGGGGGGGGGGGGCGAGGTAGCGATGACGTTTTCTCCGTGGAATTGGTCTTTTATATTTATTTATTATTTTAACGTTCCCAGTCATATTATTCTCCATAATTGGGAAGTACTCTTTATCACAAGAGTATATACAATGTTCTACGGCGTCCACAATAAAAATGTTAAAAGTTCGTGCATAGTCTATAAATTATACACAAACTTTTAACATTTGTATTATTATAGATCTCTTAGAACATTCTCCATAATGCTAGATACTCAAGTGTGTTCGATACATAAGCGCTATTTTTAAGAGCAACAGCCAAAAATTAATTTAAACTGCTAAGCTAAACAGTGTACAAAATGAAAAGCTATTACACGCAAAAGGGGCTATTAAAACATTACAAAATACTTTAATTACAATAACCAGTTTCATTTTATGCAGCTGCCGCTGAAATGGAAAGCCAGAGGGAAACCGTTAAGTGTTTACCCAAATACTTATCTCTGGAGCTCTTTTAATAATGAAATTAATTCCTTGAGTATTTACTGGAGAAATGAGCCCAAATTCAGTCTTGTTGAAGATGCAGACGCAATGCCTTACTGCCCTATAAAAATTCTCTTTGTATTTTAATAATTTGCTATCATTTTGATCTACAATTCTCTTTGTATATCAATCATTTGCTTACATTTTGATCCGTACAAGTTAATTTGTTAATTATTTTTTAATAACTGACGTCTTCTTTCTGTAATTCTTATTATTTTCTTTTGCTTCTTTCGAATAAACACAATATTCTTCGGAAGCTTGAATTTCAAGTCGGTGACCCTTATAGTGGGCTTGTTGCATTTGAATAGAGTTCATCTTCTGAATGACAATAATGTTTATTCTTTCCTTCTCGCACTTACTTCATTCAAATTAGTCTCGGCTACGAAAAACAGATAACACAAGATAGGGTTTTTGATAATAGGTAAATGGAAAAGGTAAAACTAGATGAATTCAGGTCATGATAACAATCAATAAGAAGTGGAAATCCTCGGAGGAAGTACTTTAACCTGGAATACATTCTTATTATAATAGATGGTTCGAACAGGTTTCAGTATGAAATCTGTCTGTTATTGCACGGCGTTTAGTTTCCAATAGTTCCAAAAGTTACAAGAAAGACATCTGAAGCTTTCTCTACTTACCGGAGATAGTCTCTCGTCGCGTAATAGAAAGATAGACTAACACAGAATGGAAACGAAAATTACTTCTAGGTATCAGATGCAGATACTATATATATATATATATATATATATATATATATATATATATATATATATATATATATATATAAATATGTATAGGATATATATATATATATATATATATATATATACACACACATATATTGCAAATTCTATATAGTTGAGAGGCTTCAAAATAACTGTTGAACAGACGACATCCTCTATATATAATATATATATATATATATATATATATATATATATATATATATATATATATATATATATATATATATAGGATGTCGTCTGATCAACAGGTAGTTTAAAGCCCCTCAGCTATATAGGATTTGCAATAGGAAGAAAAAAAAACATACTAACATCCGTGTAACTTGGATTACAGTGAGTGCATCGGTATTAGGGACGCCTACACTTCTTCTTCTACTTCTTCCTCTTTTTCTCGCCTTTGTTTCCCCGGATGACTGTGAAAGCGAGAATGGCTCTTGCCTGAAAAGATGTTTCTATGGGATGTTTTCCCTGTGATAATGCGTTATTTAAATGCTTTTCCACATGAAGAAAATTGAATCGGATGCTTTTCTGTACGGAGATGAATAAAATATGCATTTTCCCATTCTCATATGGGGTTCCTTTCCATATCGAAATACTTATATTGGATTTTTGTCTTCATGGGAATGCTTAAGGTGGATGCCTGCATGCTTTTTGACACGGAGATGCTTAGAATAGTTCCTCTTCCACATGTCGATGGTTATACTGGATGCTTACACCGGATTTTCCCCAAATGAGGAACGTTCAACCTATTAAATCGCAATTCCTCTCAATCAACCTTCTCTGCTGATAAGAGCCGGTGGCGGAAGGGGGCGAGAGCCCCCTCCCCTCCCCCTTCCGAGTCACCTGGTCCCCCCTATATTTCCTAACACCTCCTCCCCCTCCATCCTACCCTTCGTAAACTCTTTTCAACCTCCATTTCCTTCTCAGAACCTGGCAAAGACATCATTCATTCGTTTTGTTTCTATTCTCTGAAACAGTTATTTTCCCATTTTCGTATCACCCCACCCCCCAACCCCCACGCCACCCCCTTTTTTTTCCCCCTTTCAGCTCTATGAACGATTATATATAAAGGAAGCATTCTCAGCAATATGTCATCTCCAGGTTTGTGTATGGACTGGAACACAGAAGGTGTTCATGCGCCATTTTGGTCCGGAAGACAAGAAAGTTTAAGGGAATACTTCTAACGATGATGTTAATGTTTACCAAACATTTTGCTACTGAAGCAAGTGTTACTGAAGAAACGAACGTTTAAGGGAAACATTCAAATGGTGATGTCAATGTTCCTCAAACATTTTCTTACGGAAGAAACGAACGTATAAGTGACACATTCAAATGATACCATTAATGTTGATCAAACATTTTGGTGTAGAAGAAACGAACGTTTAAGGTAAACATGCAAATGATGATGTCAATGTTTATCAAAGATTTTGGTAAAATGGAAAAGCTAAGGAAAACTAAATGCCTGGTTTGATTGTAGATTTAATGTTTATGAATCATTTCTGGTATTATTGAACGAACCATTAAAATGAACGATGGGAGATGAAGATGCAATATCATACGTCTTGCTTATGGTGGAGTAAATGGCCGTTTCGGAACAAATACACATTAATGCAAAACGCTTTCCGTAGGACATTTAGATCTATATGTCTGTTTGATGATAATGTTAATGCATCGCGAAAGTGCGCATTCAGGACAGAATGTTAAATGATGGCGATGCACAATTATACATCTTGTATAATTATACATCTTGTTGTAGGAAAGGTTGCATACTGGCGACGTCTAATTCATGTCTACGCGTCAATTAAGCAAATGGACCACATGTGAAAATAAAATATGCTTACAAAAAAATTGTGAGCAACGCCAAGTGATATACTTGAAGCGTGATGAAAATAAAATTTACTGACAAAAGAAAAATAATAATAAATAAATAAATAAAGGGAGCAACGCTAACTGATATACTTGAAAGCATGTGATTGAAGCCTGACTGAACAGAATCTACGTAAGAGGGATGTTAACAGATTAGATCCATAAGGAGAACATTATGGAAGGCAGTCTCCCCTCGTTTACAAATACAGGAATTCAGAGAAGGGTCTGAATGGCGCGTCATACTTCGCTATTGGTTTTCAGAAGTTTCCAAGAAAGGGAAAAGGGACCAGAGATCTCTTTTGCGTGACTGTTGGAAATACGTGGTGTCCAAAATCCATCATTATACATACGAAAGGAAGAAGGCATTATCCGACCTCCAGCCTGCTCGGGCCGCGTGCTAAAATCTACGGTCAAATAGAGCGTCGTTTCAACAACGAAAATTAAAATAAATAAGCTGTATTTTATTCAGAATACATTTTTCCGTAATGTTCAGCATGCACATTATTTACGTTTTACATTTTAATTCTAATAAATAAATCGTAAATATCCTATCCTAATATTCCTGCATCTTTAACTCAACACGAAAGAGCTTTTTCAGACCTTTTTAGGGTTTCCTACCCCCGCCAACAACAACAGCAAAGTAGTTTGTAGGCTTACTCCACGAGCAAGCAAAAATGTTTGCTAGTTTACATTCAGAGCAGAAGACTAAGCAATTGAGCTAACAGATGGATGTAAAAGTTTGCAAAGGAGATGCGGACGTCATCGCTGTATTTATGATGCTGTTACTTCGATGTCGAAAAGTGCAGGCACTCGAAAATATCACAGCAAAATATTCTATTCATTAATCGCAATTTTACTTAATTAGATTAATTCAAAACCGGAAATTCGTGGCCGCTGAATACCGGCAATGTAAAAAAAACAAAAAAAACAAAAAACACTGAGTTGGTCCTCAAGTATTCCATTTCTTTACTGATTTTGAGATGCTTTGGAAATTTTGAACGATTTTGGTGTTGGGTTTTTTTTTTGTAGCAGTGATATAATATATATTTGTTTTAGTTTTGTTCGTTGGGGCACAGACATCCATAATACATATGACTCTAGCCGCATTTCTAAGAACAAGAGTCCGTACTACCATATATGGCCACCTGAGCTTCACAACAACAACAACGGAACAACCTCTTAACTCCAGAAATCAAAGCTATCATGAAGCCAGTCCACAAAAAGAAAAAAGAGAAGAAGAAGAAGAAGAAGAAGAAGAAGAAGAAGAAGAAGAAGAAGAAGAAGGAACAAATGTCAAAGATTTTGGAGAGGGGAATAGCGTGGAAAAGGGAGAACCTATAGGCGCTATTTATAGCGAAAGTAGCGCGGCTTGCGATGGCTTCTCGCAGATCAAAGGCGTCTCCCTTCAAAGCTATTTCTCGGAAAGCCAATGGTCGAAAGGGCCTTGGGAGAGGAGGAAGAAATTCTAATTATGATATTAATGTGGAAACATTACGTCTGCTGGATTCGAAGGGGAATGAGGCCACAAGCACACACCCACACGCGAGCGCAGAATTCGATTACGTCTCTAGATATTTTTGTATGAGAAAAATAAAACAAAGACCTAATGTACCAATAAGCGCTGTAAAAAGCAAGCGAGATGCAGATATTTTTATAGAAGTAAAATCAAGCAAAAACAAATGTACTAATCAGTGCTGCAAAAAGCAAGAGTGATGCAGATATCTTCGTATAAGAAAAATACAGCAAATACCAAATGTACCTATCAATGCTGTAAAAAGCAAGCGTGGTCCATCAAGAGTATAAGCTGATGAACGAAGAAAAACCATCTGTTGAACAGAAGAATCCCACATATCCTTATTTGTGTACCTCCATGTATGTCAAAGACACACGAGTAGGGTGCAAATGTCTAAAAAAACGGCCCTTGAATGGGCGTGTTGTCTGCAACCTGTCTACTCTTCTGTTCGCGCAGTTGAACAGAAACGCCATTCCATTTCTAATATCTATCGATCTATCTATCTATCTCTTTGTTCGTCTGTCTGTATGTATGTCTATCTATCCATCTATAAATCTATCAATCTATTTTCTATGTATTTGTGTGTGTTTGCAGTTTAACACCAAGTTTCTCGGAATGCATGGCAAAGATTCAGTGATAAGAAATGTATGCATGAGAGAGAGAGAGAGAGAGAGAGAGAGAGAGAGAGAGAGAGAGAGGTGTTTGCAGTTTAAAACCAAGTTACTCGGAATGCATGGCGAAGATTTAGTGATAAAAAATGTATGCATGAGAGAGAGAGAGAGAGAGAGAGAGAGAGAGAGAGAGAGAGAGAGAGAGAGAGAGAGAGAGATGTGTTTGCAGTTTAGCACCAAGTTTCTGGGAATGTATCGCAAAGATTTAGTGATAAGAAATATATGTATGAGAGAGAGAGACAGAGAGACAGAGAGAGAGAGAGAAACTATCTGGAACACTCATCGGGTATTCATTTGCATGCGCCTCATTATGCCAGCAAACTTCTGTTGTGCCTATTCATCTCATTATGCGCTTCCAGATGGGTTCAATAACCCGAAACATGATGCAGTCATTGCGGAGACCAAGCAGAAATAATGGGGCTACTGTTGATCCGGTACACAGGGAGCGGCATTTTAAATGGCAAACATATATATACTTGCAAAAGTGTTCACGGAACAAGAATACATTAAATAGCACACGTAAGCTTGCAAAAATGTTCAAGAAGTATGAATACATGGGTATGATTCTTATGAACAATTTCCAGCCTCCGTAGTATGTGATCTAGAAGAATATAGAAGATGTGTATTATATGGCAGATGTCGGCGACAACGATCTCCCTTTGAGATGTGGGTCCTGGTCAGGGATATCAACCGAACACTCAAGAAGACTCAGTTTGTGGATTAGAATAGATCTGAGGTTATCCGCGGTCTTTCTTACTGGCACGCTCTTACCGTCGAAAATGACAGTAATCGCAGAAGAAGGAAGTTCGTCACCTCCCCAAAAGAAGGATTTGGTTACCATCCCATGAGAAGGAAGTTTGTTACCATGGAAGTTGGAATGTTCCCAAGAAAAGGGAGTTACGTTCCCAAATGCAGGAAGTCAGTTGTCTTCCCAAAAAAAGGAAGTTGGTTACCATCCCAAAAGAAGGAAGTTAATTACCATGGAAGTTGGTTACCGTCCCAACAAAGGAAGTTACCGTCCCATAAGAAGGATGCTGGTTACCATCCTCAATAAAGGAAGTTGGTTACCGTTCCGAAACATGAACCAAGTTACCTTTTTCTTTCCACATACTTGTAGAAAAATAAAAGCGCTGAAATACATTCCGAATTATTGTTATTATTATAAAAAACGTGCTGACCTCATTTGAAAGAAAAACTCGACAAGAATTCGTCTGGGATTCTGTTAAACTAATTTGAGAATGATATTTAGGCATGCAGCGCCACAAACTCGGAAAAAAAAAAAACATAGTAAAAGCAAGAAGAGACTTGGCAATAAACTCCGTCTCCGTTTGTTGCATATTCAGAGAGCGAGAAGAAATATTAGAATATTTTTTCCCCGCATCAAAGAAAACGGAATTAATCTGAACTTTTGTAAGTCAGGCAACTTGAAGGGCTGACTTCCTCCTCCTCCTCCTCCTCCTCCTCCTCCTCCTCCTCCTCCTCCTCCTCCTCCTCCTCCTCCTCCTCCTCGTCTGGGACCTTCCTCAACCTCCAATGAAAATCCCTCTCACGTCTCACAGCTCCTAATTCCCGTTCACCATTCCAAGAGGGAAAAAAAAGAATGCAAAATATTACGTTTTCCCCCATTCGAAGTTCCAGAATGCAGACTTCCAGGAGTATGTCTCGACTCTCCCGGGAAATTGTTGACGACTTGTTCCCAAGTTGGCATGTTTACTTCATAAGCTCTGAGGCCTCTTGCTTTTTTTTTTTTTTGCACTAGACTGAATAAATCTGCTGTATGTTCAGTGTATTTATGTGCGCAGACGTGAATGTATGTGCATGGGTTTCTGACGGGTTTCTTCTACTAAAGCATTTTCCAAACGATTGTGTCATAGATGAAGAAATATACAATATACATGCTACCATGCTTTCATGATACCTTATATTCTAAGATAAAATTTCTTTATACCTTGCATCAGTCCGTATTCACAAAACATTAAAACAGGAAATGCTTTTTTCACATCTCTTTTTCCAAGAATAACCAAAGCAAAGATAACTGTGAAATTGAAGATAGAATGTGTCACAGAATCCTCTCATTTATGTGTAAGAGTAATGAAGCACATTAGATTGTATAAAACCAGAGACTGCTTATGTTTATATAAATAGATAAATGGATAGGCACATAATCATGCAATTGCTATACATACCCCAGAGATAGAGTGACAGCCTCTCGTCCTGAAAATCCAAGTTCTTAGGTTTTGACATCAATATTCCCATGGCTAATTGCAATGCCGATATAAATAATACAAGTACCCTGAGAGAGAGAGAGAGAGAGAGAGAGAGAAGAGAGAGAGAGAGAGAGAGAGAAAATAGTTCATTCTAGGTTAATGGAAAAAGGCATTTCAATTAATCAGCCACTGCTCCCCAAGTGGACGTTTCTCTTTCCTGCTTTGTTCTGCATGACAATGGAAGTCCTGACAGGTGTCTCTCTCCCCACGCAAGACAGTAACGGTTATGTGATAACTGACTCTCTCTCTCTCTCTCTCTCTCTCTCTCTCTCTCTCTCTCTCTCTCTCGACTACAAGACTATTCTTGGCACGAGAAGAATACATGGGAAGATGATTCCAGAATCAGATAGAGAGAGATAAAGACTATAAGAATAAAGGAAGGTCTCAGAAATCAAAGGGGAGAACCCCTATAAGAATCACGGAGAATCAAAGAAGAGAGAATCACAAGGAAAAGACTTTAAAAGAGTCAGGAAGATAGAATGAGGTAAGAATCGACATAAAGACGATTTAGAAGTCGGTAAAAGAGGCAGAGTTCAAGGGAGATTAACGCTGTAAGAATCAGAAAGGAAAGAGGTAAGAATCAAGAAGAAGAGAGTATACAGGAACCACAGAGAAAACTGTAAGAATCTGGAAGAAATTGAAAAATCATGGAGGAAAATCTATACGAGAATTGGGGGGAGAAATAAAGATGCAAGTCAAAAGCGAATTATACGAAACAAGAAAAACCATTGAAGTAAATTAAGGAGAGAAAAAACATACGAGAATCAAGAAAAAAAGACGTAAAGATGTAGAACGAAGGACGACGTACGACTCAGGAAGCAAGACATTGTAATGAATTATAGGAGAAAGGCACACCATTTACTATCTTCTGCTATTTATAACGCACCCTTACCCCCATCGAGTTACCGGAAAGGTTGAACTTTCTTAGGGGTTGCTAGGAGTCGATTTCTCAAAAAAAGAAAAAAATAAGTAAAAAACTTGAAACTCATCCGCGAGTTTGATTAAGTTTCAGAGTATCGCCAAGAAAATGGGGGTAGGGGGGGTGGGGAGGGGATGCTCTATTTTCCTTCACTGAACTGTCCCACTGCCAGATAGGACGATAGACTGCTATTTGCAGAGAAAGTTATCAATTTGCTTACGTCGAGAGAGAGAGAGAGAGAGAGAGAGAGAGATTTATCATATCATGTTTTTTGCAAGAATGTTCTGCAGCTTGCGAAGATGCAAGATCATTTTTGAAGAGGAAACTTAAGGGAGTTACCGAAGAGAGAGAGAGAGAGAGAGAGAGAGAGAGAGAGAGAGAGAGAGAGAGAGAGAGAGAGAGAGAGAGGATTTATCAAATCAGGTTTTTGCATGAATGTTCTGCAGTTTGCAAGGGTGAAAAGATAATATTTGAAAAGGAAACTTAAGGGAGTTACCGAAGTTAGGAGAGAGAGAGAGAGAGAGAGAGAGAGAGAGAGAGAGAGAGAGAGAGAGAGAGAGAGATTTATCATTCTATAGTTTTGTAAGAAGTTTAGACTGAAAGTTAATCGGCAAAGGGACATAAGTTAACCGTAAATGCATTTCTCCATTCCCAGTATGTTCACTTCACCAATTCCATTACCAGCCGTGATGTTATGCCAGGTCTCACGCAATACCTCTTAACGTTATTTTATCTGTGTTTTGACGTGAAACTATTTCTATATACATGTCTATGTGCCTGAGATAATTACTGATTAAATGCTTTGCTTTCTTGTCCAATAATAATGTGGATTCGGCGTGTCTGGCGAATCGAAGCTGTGATGATATGATAATCATCTTATTAGGCAGCAACTAAGAAAACGTCAAACATTAGCTTAATTTAAAAAACCGTTTATGCTTCGTGAACGCTTTCCTCTTTATCAGCCAGTTTTTCTAAGATACTAGAAGGTAACTGACTGTATGTGTGTGTATGTATATATATATATATATATATATATTATATATATATATATATATACACACACACACACATATATATATATATATATATATAATATATATATATATATATATATATACTATATATATATATATTTTACATCCGCCCAAAAAACAGCACTTTATAACACTCACCCCTTCATACTGAGAAAAAACCCGGAATTTGCGCAGAACACGCTAATACACACACACATGGACGTCTCGGGAATACACTCGATTTCACACGCACAAGCCAGACTGAGTGAACTCCCTCGAGGCAGCCCGCCCTGGGCAAAATTGATGACTCTAGTTCAATTTGTCTTTTGGCTTCGTACTGCCACTAGATGTACACACCTTAACACCCACAAGCCATCAACTGAAACACAACACATTCTCAAAATCATACTAATCTCACAAAAGGCTTTTTCGTTCGAACACCGCTAACTATTATGTCTGTGACATGACCATAACCCCCTTATGTCTAACTGTTCACTAGTCTCTTCGTTAGCATACCTATAGCTTATAAAATATATAAAAAGCCTCTTAAACCGCCTGCCACCAAAACTGTTACCCATCCGCTGACTCCAAACTATTACCAACGAAGGGTATCTAATATTTTGGTATGCATTAAGCCTGAGCGTTAAAGCGAACTAATAACCCTCAGTCTCTCTCTCTCTCTCTATAGGTGATCACTGGCGTAGCCTTCTCTCTCTCTCTCTCTCTCTCTCTCTCTCTCTCTCTCTCTCTCTCTCTCCATTCCATCAGGTCACTAAATTAGAGTCGGAGTTACAAAAAATAGAATATTTATTCCAAGTAAAGCATTAGTTGAATAATTCAAGTTCTTACAAGATCAACACTGGAAAGATAATAATTCAAGTCTCACAGACAAACTAAGTTAACCCCCCAGTATTTAAATGTCTCAATCAGTAATTAGTCACATCAATTACCTCTTCTCCAAAATATTATAGTTCCCTCCACACGGGACCCTCGGCCCCCTAGGATTCTCGGTCCCCTCACTAGAACCACCTGTTTAAAAGACAGGAGAACACACTAGTGAGCACACACACAATTGTAAAGACAAAGTCAAAAGATTAAACATCTTTACAAGATATTAAACAAGCCATCCCTTTGGCTAAAGTATGATAGCTAACTCACCCATTACAGCCTGGAACTATAACACTGAAATAAAAAGACTTTCGCTGAGCTATCCCAGCATTCTGCCTTTTCTCCCGTAGCTGTCTCCCTCGCACAGACCTCTCCATAAGTCTCCCATAGATTTGGCTAAAGATGCCATTATGAACGGAAGAGGCACACACGTACACACGAACTCACACTCTTCGTCAACGCCTCAATAAAACTGGTCATAGCCAGTTTTCAAAGGCACCTTGAACAAGCCCTCGTGAACTCACATAACTACAGAAATGATTTATCAGTTTTCTCAGGTCATTGCTTCGGACTCTTGTCTCTATGGGAAGTCTAAAGCAACGAATCTGCGCATTCTAAAAAAGTCACAGCACATCACAATGGCATATTAAATATATTATTAATTATAGCCCTCTTTCATCTGACACACACACACACACACACACACACACACACACACACATATATATATATATATATATATATATATATATATATATATATATATATATATATATATATATATATGTATACATACATATATATATATATATATATATATATATATATATATATATATATATATAATATATATAGAATATATATATATATATATATATATATATATATATATATATATTCACATATGAGTTGAACAGCTAGTTGAAAATAAATATGCCCAATACAAGATGCTATTCTTGGATTCAGGCGTA
Organism: Macrobrachium nipponense; assembly: GCF_015104395.2. NCBI lineage: Eukaryota > Metazoa > Arthropoda > Malacostraca > Decapoda > Palaemonidae > Macrobrachium > Macrobrachium nipponense. The sequence goes on along the minus strand of NC_087221.1, from coordinate 52,801,935 downwards.
GTTGTTGGGGTGGGGGGCGCCATAGAAAAGGTCTATGGAAGAGCCTAAAATGGTCTGAAAAAGGTGTTAAAGATACAAGATTTTAGGATGGGATATTTATGATTTATTTATTAGAATGAAAATGTAAAACAATAAATAATGTGCATGTTAAATCATTGCTAATAAAATAAAAGCGTATTTATCTTAATTTTCGTTGGCGAAAAAAAAATTCTTATTTCACTGTAGGTTTTCTTTAGCACGTTATAATTTACATTAAAAGTTAGGAAATATAATGTTTACAACTCATGCGTGAGGGGAAAATCTTGCATGCGATGCGAGTAAGGTGGAGGTCGGATCACGCATTATTATTATTATTATTATTATTATAATTATTATTATTATTATTGATTTTTTTTTTTTATTTTTTTTTTTTATCAGTCCTCAATTCGACTGGGTGGTATTTATAGTGTGAGGTTCCGGGTTGCATCCTGCCTCCTTAGGAGTCCATCACTCTTCTTACTATGTGCGCCGTTTCTAGAATCACACTCTTCTGCATGAGTCCTGGAGCTATTTCAGCCTCTAGTTTTTACATATTCCTTTTCAGGGATCTTGGGATCGTGCCTAATGTATTATTGTTATTATTATTATTATTATTATTATTATTATTATTATTATTATTATTATTATTTATTATTATTATTAACTTTTGATAACAAAGACCATTACGGTCATGAATTCCTTGTTGTCAAAGATTGCTCTCGAGAGTAGAGTGATACCCTGAGATCATTTATCTCCCGAATAATTGTCTTGAGGGCCATTGCCTCAGGAGCGATTGTCTTGAGACTATTGTCTTGAGAGTATTGATTCTACAAAGTCGTCTTAGACGGAGGAGTCTCAAGATCTCAGTTAACTTCCTCGCTAAACGAGAAGTGAATGTCTTAGTATTTGTTTAATGGACTTTCAGAGATTTCCTATCGACCTATACTGAAGATGAGGGTTAAATGTGGCTTCCTTATTTATTTATTTATTTTTAAGAAATGGGTTTTATTATATATTTCTGTTCCAGCAAATCTCTCTCTCTCTCTCTCCCTCTCTCTCTCTCTCTCTCTCTCTCTCTCTCTCTCTCTCTCTCTCTCTCTCTCTCATATGTTAATTAAGGACACCAGAACAGCCGGGAGACTAGACCTACGTAGATGAGAACTGTGTGACGGGAGACTGGAAATGACTGGAGATCTGTGAAAGTGAAATCACAAGAAAGACATAAGTGGAGGAATGTCCCAGAAGTCCTTTTGCCTCGTACGGCGTTGAATAGGATTATGATGATGATATGATGATGATGTGGAATTAATTTAGGTGATCAAAGTGCCTTGAAAATAAATCTTAGAGGAATATAAACAAATTATGACAATTATAAAAGGCAATAACTTCAAACAACGTAAAAAAAAAAATCCAGTAAAATAGGAAATACATCATTGTCATTAATGAAACCGGGTATGTCAAAGACCCACTTGCTACAAATTTATCACATGTACGTAGATAAAAATGAAGCAAAATCGTTTACGAAAAGTTGACAATTTCCGAGAGAGAAAGAAACAGCCTGAGTTTATTTCGAAGAGATTTGCATCCCCGAAAACCAGACAGAATACAAGACCCTGGAAATCTAGTATCCCCCAGACCAATAGTATACTCAAGGAGGTACAGTATCACTGAAGCAGGATTAATCCTGCACTGGAGGAGCATCAAATACGGAACGCGAGAGGGAACAGTAACGCCATAAGAAAGAAAGGAGGAATAATTGTAGTACTCTCAGGTAGGATATCGGGCGAACGCTATCCTGTAGCCTAAGGGTAACGGAATACAAGAATGTTTTCACGGTTACAAGCGGATATCAACAACGACTGTGCTCTGTTGCGTGTGTGCGTGTGTATGTATATGTATATGTGTGTATATATATATCTATATATATATATATATATATATATATATATATATATATATATATTATATATATATATATATATCTAATAAAAGGAGCCCATAAAAACACCAAAATGTAGAGAGAAAAGTACTATATTTCAGAGACCTGCTGTCTCTCTCTTCAGGTATATGAATGAGAAAAGTTTACAGAAAAGGTGGTATTATACCAAGAGATTCGTCCACAAGTAAGCCAGAGATTAATACACACAAACGGTCAGTTAGGTATGGACAACAGAACTCGGCTATTTTCAATCATATAAATGAACATAACCATAGAATAAACTGGAATATGTCACGTGTAATTTATAGCAGCAACTGCCGGTACAAGAGTCAAATGATGGAATCGGCCTTAATAAAAGAGAAGCAGGTAATGAACATCTCAAAAGGGAATTGGACATCGGACATCGTCGACGCAGTGTTCATTCAACCAACGCTTAAGAAGATTAAAGGAAGATTATCAGCGGGGGGTGACCTAAATTGGCTTACTTGTGGACGAATCTCTTGTATAATACCACCTTTTCTGTAAACTTTTCTCATTCATATACCTGAAGAGAGAGACAGCAGTCTCTGAAATATAGTACTTTTCCTCTCTACATTTGGTGTTTTTATGGGCTCCTTTTATTAGATGGAATTCTGTTGTTACAGAACACTTTTACCAGTCATATATTTATATATATATATATATATATATATATATATATATATATATATATAATATCTATATATATAAGAAGAGAAGTCTGGCGGGAAGGCTGTTCTGAATCAACGTTAAAGGAGACTGACCAGCCAAAGCTCGCGTAAGAAGTCGGCCTACATACTATGCTGCTTCGCTAACGATCGCGCCTGGAGCGCGGGTCATGGGCAACGGGTGATCGTCTGCATGCGAGACGGACGATCGAAAGGCAGGGACGACGATCCTTTCGGTAAAGGGTTGATAAGTAATCGATGGAAAATGTACCAAAAATTTTTAATATTGAGGCAGCGAGAGTTCATGAATTCGGAGCTCTGTTCCAGGGCAATAGGGAACCATTCCGGAGTCTTATGGGTGGACCAGCGCCTCAGTGGCATGGTCGGTATGATCTTTGCCTGCCACCTCGATGGCCGCGAGTTCGATTGGTAGGCATTCCATTGAGGGGTGAGTGATGTGTATTTCTGGTGATAGAAGTTCACTCACGACTAGGTTCGAAAGTCACGTAAAGCCGTTGGTCCCGTTGCTGAATAACCACTGGTTCCACGCAACGTAAAAACAACATACAAACAAGCAAACAGGTGGTTTGATTTGAATGACATTACTACTTGCAATGGGTTACTCACCAGCAAGAGTCTCGCGATCGATCCCGGGTGAAAGGATTACATCTTAAGACTAGCTTCTAGTACGAATTCTGTTTTAGCACCTGGCTGTTAATCAACTGTGGTAGGGCTCAGTTTTTTATTAAGGGCATTTGGCTTGCAACCTCATTCCAAGAGATTTGTTGCCAAGACGAAGTTGTATCGTGGAACGAATCATTTTATGGATAAAAGGCGTATGTATGTATGTGTGTCCGTGTCAGTCTTCCAGAATATAAATCTTGCTGGCTGTCTGTGTCTGTGCACGGATAAGGTGATGAAGAAGAAAAAAAAATACAAATGGTATTTTTCATTCAGTTGTGGCTCAATGAAAAGTCATACCTTTTGGGTAACTGATGAATACAGTGGCTCCTCTCTAGCAAGATCTCTGTGGATTCGTGGACATTGTTCTTCTGTCCTCTTGATGATTAAGGGACTCCACATGCGATTTTGACTGCATTTTGAACTCTTTAACTTCTCATTTTTACTTTTCATTTCCCTTTCCATCTTTTGTTATGCGGATAATCACTAGAATTTCCTAAAGTCGGGACGAACATTATCTCCAAGGTATCTAAATAAGGTCGGATACTTGACCCTCGGAGCAAAATTTCAGTCCTTTTATGAAGGCCCCTTCGTGACTTGTAGTATTGCCTTCCGTCGTGCATTTGCAGTCTTGTTATAGGTACCGGCGGAGGTATAAATCTCGTATATTTTCCTTCACAAATTTAACGCAAAGGAACGAGTACAGACTGAGAAATACTGAGAGAGAATTAAGTTTTATTCTTCCTTTTCGGTTTGCTGTTTCCATGACGTCTTGGGGACGCAGCGCATCAAAGAAGTGTATATAGTATAATATACACTTCTGTGACAATATATTTAGCTAAGGCCACAGGAAAAATAAAATGAGCAGTACCAAGCGCTTTCGTGTTATTTCAACACATTGTCCCTCGAAAATATGTTGAAATAACACGAAAGCGCTTGGTACTCCTTCTTTTATTTTTTCTGTGGTCTTATATAATATATCAATTTCACATATCGTCGATATTTTCTCTTTTCCATTTCAGTAAACCTGGTTTATTTTAGTCCTCGCAGTATCCTTAGAATTTACTAATATGGTTTTCCCCGAATTTCGCTTATCGAATACCTACATCACATATTCAAATAATGCCTGAGCTACTTGAGGCGAGGCTTTGTACAGATTTCACAGAGAAGAATTTTTTTTTTTTTTTTTTTTTTTTTTTACAAGCTCAAACCTTCGCCGAGATTTAAAGAATAACGCCCCCAAGACAACGTGTTTGGTTGTAAGAGCAAGGCTTTTGATCCCGCATAATATTGCCATAACTACCTGGCTTATACACACTAGGTGATAAAGGTAAATCTCCTGAGGAAAAAGCTTACAAAGCTCACCTTTGGTCTTATCTAACCAGCTTTAAGTGTTTTTGTAGTATACATCAGAGGGAACCGTAATCTTGCATCTCGTTTAAATTCACCTCCACTATGCAACAAAGCCTGAGGTTTCTCTCTCTCTCTCCTCTCTCTCTCTCTCTCTCTCTCTCTCCTCTCCATCTCTTCCTCGGTCTCTCTCTCTCTCTCTCTCTCTCTCTCTCTCTCTCTCTCTCTCTCTGAACAAGCCGGCGTCATAATGGTTGATGTAATTAATAATAAAGGAACAGTCTTGATAAGAATGTCATCACCTATTTATATTCTTGCATTTCATTTATACCGTTAATTACTCTAGCACCTTGGAGCTAAAGATTTTATATGAAAATTGTAAAATTGAACAAAATCTCCGAAATGGAAATCCTCCAGCCTACTTGTATGCCAGAAGTCTTTTAATCTTTCTTCAGGCCAGCGATATACCGAGTCCTTACATTACAAAGGCTTTTCTGTAATTGAATTCGGTGGAATAAGTTTTTTGTGATTTTTTCCAATGTCCCTTTTAGCATGTATTGTAACTATCAGTAATACGCATTAACCTGTCAACTGGCAGTGTTGTATTTTTAAGTTCAGTAAGAACTAGAATGATTAAAAACATATTTCCTTTCCTTTGTCTTGTGAATTTTAGTTTCCAGTTATTTGTTAAACAATAATCTCAACTACGTCAGTTGAGTATTGGATTTTGTCAAAGAATAGTTTATGTAAACAATCTTCTCAAAAATGTGAACACTTCTGAAATGAAGTCATCTCATCACTATTTCTGTTGTCGTAATCGCCAATGTTAGTTTTTCATTTTCCTTTGATTTATCTTGCTTTTTAAAATCTCCAGAGAGAGAAGTTTTATGTCAGACGGAGGTAGAGTGTAAGTAAAATAAACCGTATTATAATATTGACTCACAAATCAGTATTTCATCTTGAGGGTTATTCAACTATTGTCCTGCCTTTGTTCATGCTCCCAAATATTTACCAATGAAATCGAGAGATGTCCCTTGAAATACGACATTAACAAATATGTTGGTGATGGTAAACACGCTACCCCTCGGTGTGAAACCTGAGATTTCCTATTTTTCCTTACGTTGAAAATGATGACGCAATCTTTATGAGCTTCCATTCAGGAAGTGAAAAATGTTGAAGTACTTTGATGAGAGCAACCCCAAATAAACTCAATAAATAACCAACGACAAGAGAGTACGATAACAAAAAAACCTACATGTTCTGAAACACTATTAAAAAAGAAATAAAAATAGAAACTTCAAGAGAACAGTGAGAAACAGGATATTAAAGAACTTTAATAGCAGCTTACAGAGAAAAAAAAACGTATACAAAAAGACTAGTGATTTCTTGATACCTGAAATTAAAATGGTATAATGAGCTTACACATATTTTACCTTGTAAGATTCCTCGTATAACTTCAGCTTGCGCCTGAACACAATGCAGTACTGGCTACATGATGCAAAGTTCAACAGATTATTAAAAGATTCCAGATTCTTAAAAGATCTGAGGTTCTTAAAAGATTCCACGTTCTTAAAAGACTCCAGTTTCTTAAAAGATCCCAGATTCTTAAAAGATCTCAGGTTCTTAAAAAGATTCCACATTCTTAAAAGACTCCAGTTTCTTAAAAGATCCCAGATTCTTAAAGATCTCATGTTCTTAAAAAGATTCCACATTCTTAAGAGACTCCAGTTTCTTAAAAGATCCAAGATTCTCAAAAGAACCCAGATTCTTGAAAGATTCCAGATTCTGAAAAGAACACAGTTTCTTAAAAGATTCCAGTTTCTGAAAAGATCCCAGATGCTTAAAAGAACACTGTTTCTTAAAAGATTCCAGGTACTTACAAGATTCTAGATTCTTAAAAGATTCCAGTTTCTTGAAAGATCCCAGTTTCTTAACGAGATTCCATATCCTTAAAAGAATCCAGTTTCTTCAAAGATTCCAGATTCTTAAAATATCCCAAATACTTTAAAGATTCCAGTTCTTAAAAGATTCCAGAAAACGTGTATTCTTCCATTGAGCCTTACTGGAATATCATGATTATGTTGCACAGACATTATTTCAAAGCATCTTTATCTACTGTTTGACATTTATATTATTAAAAGAGCATGCTATTTTTCTCTGTTGTGTTAGCTGATACAAACTTAAGCCTTATCACGATATTGTTACGTGTATACGTAACAATATCGTCATCACTTCCTCTCTCAGAAGCACGTTGTGCTTCTGAGTTGTGCTAAGCACCCTTAGCACAACTATCTTTCAAGAACTATCTCTCAGGAACTATTATCGAAAAACTACCCTCAGAAACTATCCTGAAAGAACCATCTCTCAGGAACTATTATCAAAAAACTACCCTTAGCAACAATCTTTAAAGAACTATCTCTAAGGAACTATTGTCGAAAAACTCCCCTCAGTAACTATCTTTAAAGAACCATCTCTCAAGAATTATTGTCGAAAAACTCCCTCAGACAATCTTTAAAAGAATCACCTCGAAAAACTACCTTTAAAAGAGCAATCCTTAAGGAACACCCACCACAGAACCTATCTTTAAGGAATCCCCTCTAAGGAACTATCCCTCTTTAAGGGACTCCATCAGCCTCGTAATTAAGAGTCGCCGTGGGGAGAAGTCCATTAAAACTTACGTTCCATTCCAATTTGCTCCTTTCATAAAAATAGCCGAGTTTAGCCGTCGGTGGAACCGTGTCCTCAAGGACCGCTCCGAGGGCTAATATTGAATATTAAAAGCATTCACGGGCGACTTTCTTCCAAGACTCGCACTTTCTCTCTTCGTTGAGACAACTTTACGTCCAGTTGTTTATAATTCCTCGTAACAAAAGTCATCAAATGAAACTCCGAGAAACAGCTATTATTATTGTTATTAAAAGTAATTGCTGCCTTAGCTGCGTTAATTTGATAAAGGTCTTCGAAACGTCGCCTACCCACAAAAAGGAATAGAATTGAATTTTACCTGCAATAAACTCTACGGGATATACCCTGCATATTTGACTACCACCACCGGAATATTTATTAATAAAGTTCAATCGACTTTGACTATTACCTATTTGAGACATGCCAACCTTCGGTGCGTCCCTCACCAGTTTAAGCAACAATGAGAAAACAATAATTAGAAAAATAGAGAAGAACCTTTATAAAATTAACTCAGCTGAGGCAACAATTACTTTTAATTAAACATGTTTAAAAGAGGTTGTTCTTCCAGCTTATTATTATTATTATTATTATTATTATTATTATTATT
>NC_087221.1:52766469-52788969 GCF_015104395.2 Macrobrachium nipponense | reverse complement strand
CAATCGACTGCAGTGGCGATGAAGATCCCGGCGCGATTTCAATTAAGATAAAAGTTTAGAGTGAAGAAAAATGGGCTTCAGCCATTTCCCGATACGATAGCCTGCAATCGCAAACGGTCATTAATCATTATCACCTTCCCCAACCCCCCCACCCCCCCCCCCTTCTTCACCCCTTCCCCTTCCCTCTCCCCCCTCCCCTTCTCGCGAATATGAGTCATTTCTTAAATGTTTTGAGTTCCAGCGATATTGAGATGAATCGCCCTCCCTCTACGGGTCTCTAAAGGCAATATTTTTGTGCAAGGAGAGAGAGAGAGAGAGAGAGAGAGAGAGAGAGAGAGAGAGAGGGCTTTAAAAAACAGATTATTCCTTGAATTTGTTAATATTGTACCAAGGTTGTGTTTATTTTAGTTTCTACGTGAAATGAGAAAGAGAATAATTTCCTTTCTTCTTCCTAAATTAAAGAAGGTTTCAAAATCTCTCTCTCTCATCTCTCTCTCTCTCCTCTCTCCTCTCTCTTATCTCTCTCTCTCTCTCTCACTGACCAAAAAGAATTAGAAGATCTGACCTCATAATTGAAAAAATTTCAAATTCTCTCTCTCTCTCTCTCTCTCTCTCTCTCTCTCTCTCTCTCTCTCCTCTAACCAAAAAGAGTTAGAAGATCTGACTCCATAATTGAAAAAAAATTCAAATTCTCTCTCTCTCTCTCTCTCTCTCTCTCTCTCTCTGTTCCATCCAACTGCTGTTACCGAAACTTTGGCCGTAATGAATTCCGTGTATGTCTCTCGGAGAACAATTCATATGTTTGCTGATAATTATGATTTGAACTCATCGCTGATCGTCAAGCGTAATGGCGAGCTGCTCATAATTAAAGTTCTGGAACAATCTTTCCTTCTGGGGCTAATGATGATTCATTACACGACTCCTGGTGGATGAATCGATTGATAATGTAATTCACCTGTCATATTTTATGTGATGAATGACCCTACCTCTGAAAATGAAAAGCTGGGTAGAAGATTTAAAAAAATACTGAAGAAAGTAGCGAGTTCCCCATTCTGGAAATCGATGGTACCATAGTTTTTGTCTGACTGGTTGATGCCTTGATTCTGTAACTTCAGGTCACTATTGATTGGATTGTGAAGCGTGGCTTATACAACGCGGACAGAAGAGTGGACGATGTTCACTGTCAAAGCGTTCTTGAGAGAGCAATGTCCGAAGTAATACCAGTAAAACAATTATGTAAGTTCGCGCCTGTGTTATGCGTCATAGCAAATGCAAAATGTCCTGCTTTTCAACGGAGGCAGCGCCAGAACGCACCGTGCTGGCATATTCTCGCTGCAAGAGCGGCGAAGGATCTCAATGATAATGAACTGGATACCTCTCGCCCCGTCCTGAATTGATGCTTCCTGCCTCGCAAAGCTGAAGTGATTTCAGCGTCACAGAGAGACGCCAAGCAGAGCACAGGAAGTCGATGCAGGCATGAGACTGTGATGATTATGCATGGGCTGAGAGAGAGAGAGAGAGAGGGGGGGGGGGGGGAATAGTGGGTGGATTTCCATGACTCTAGATCAATTTTTTTGTATATGATCATTTTTGAAGGGCCCTTTCTTGGACACAAGAAAGAGAGAGAGAGAAGGTTTATTGAAAGGAAAGTAAGAGCATTTTCATCTCTCATCTCTTCGTCCTTATGAAAACAAAAAGCATTTTATCAAATGACCGATATCCCTCGTTCGGGGGAAAAAAAAAAGATAAATGATCGCGAAGATTGTAGCTTAGTCATCCTGGGAAATCAACTTTCTCAATTCTCACACCTTTGTGGTTTTGTGTGCGTGTATGTGTGTGTGTGTGTGCGTGCGCGTTTGTTTGTTTTTTTCCTCGTCTTACGGTCATTAAGATTATGATGATGTTTCATTTACTTATTGGTATTTATAGCACAGCTGAAGGTTTTGTCTTGTGTGTGTGTGTGTGTGTGTGTGTGTGTGTGTCACCTGTCTCTGAAATGATTAACGTCGTTGCACCTAAACCTGACCGAAGGCTCTTGAGGACTTTATTTTATTATTGTGGTGTGGAAGATTTTGTCCTCGACTATGATCTTTCGTAGGAGACATAGCCAGTATTTTTTTTCTTTATCTAGACAAATCGTTTTTGTCTCCGGGAATATATCGCTTAACTAAGAAGCTTACGAGGCATTATTGCTATGTTTTATCATCTACTTTGTAATGTTTGTATTACTTATGTTTTATCATTTAATTTGTAATGTTCTTCTATAGGTTTAGAGTTAAGACTATGTTGTAATGATGCCCGTAAGGTGGCAGTAAAATCATCTTCGAAGTTTGGGGGATTGTGCCCTTAGGGGAGCAAGACTTCATCATGAAGTTTCCAAGTTTTTACACTGAGCTCCAGTATTATGCAGAACCTGATTAGGCAGAGGTTTTTCTGGTGATTCTGTTCTCTAAATCAGAGTAAAATTGCTTTCTCCAGTTGAATTGGATGGAAGTTATTTAATCTCGTTAGGGAGCTGTGTGTGTGTGTGTGTGTTTGTGTATCCCTAGTCAGAGAAGCAATATTAAATAAAAAAAAACACTCCTCAGTGTACCATCAAAGTATCCACTACAACCCAGTAACGGCAGGCCACTACAATCGATTGATCAACATGTGCGTGATTTAATGCCTAGGTTTGTAAAGATACCTAATGATCTGGGGTTGACAGTGGACCATGGAAGAGTTAATCAAAATCTGAGATGGATTCAAATCCTAAGACGGATCCAAGATTCATTTTCATTGGCAGGAAACGGACTATAATCTCTTCAATGGCTTTCTAATTGCGTAGTTTGACTTCTGCAGTTCTACCAGGCTACGTTACTTTAGTCAATATAGGGAATGGAAATCACCAACACCGAATGCAATCGAAAATAAATCTACTTTCTGTAAATGAGTCTGAAACTGTAAGCCTGGATCTCCCAAAGTTTATATGTGGCCTGTATTGAATGGGAAAAAAAACTTTTGGTCGTGGGATTCGCTGAACGTCAAGTTATTCGGGTGAAGCGAAGGTACTTCAACCCCTCTGCTGGTGTGGCAGAGGCATTAGCATAAACACAATGCAGAGCATTATTGCCGAGGCGGAGCATTCCTTGGGAACAGACATGTCCGAAAATCTAATTAGTCTGTTATGGTTAATGATTCATTTTGGACTCGACAGACATTTTGGGTACCTGCGTATAAGTACAGGGACACATGTTAGACTCGAGTCCTTCACTTAAGTGCAGGGACATACGTTAAGACTCGAGGGCTTCACTTTAGGTACAGGGACATATGTTAGACTCGAGGCCTTCATTTCAAGTATAGGGACGTATGTTTAGACACGAGGCCTTCACTTTAAGTACAGGGACATATGTTAGACATGAGGCCTTCACATACAGTTATGCACTTGTAGTCAGTCTGTAAATGGCAAATATGCAATATGAAGTAAGTTTTATACTTCAGAAAAAAAAACCTTTGTTTTGGGAGAAAACAGTCAACCTTTGCTTTGTCAACAATGTGTGGGCTGGTAATCTTTGAAGCTGTCTTTTCGGTTAATATGACAAATATTAGTTTACGCCGCTGGCTAATTAGAGGCTTAGCATAAAAGGGTAGAGACTTGTAATGAAGTGGAAATAGGAAGTGGAAAAATGAGCATCGTAACAATGATATAATGATAGCTAGAAAAATAAGATTCAATTTTTTTTAAATTGACAATTTACAAAATACATGGATACTTTGAATACGATACCAAGATCTATCGTAAACCAAGAGAGGTATTTTGTAAATTGTTTATCTGTAAAAATGAGAATATAGCAAGAAGAGAACTCATATTTCTCATTTTAATAATTATATCAGTAGTCAGATTAAGGAAAACACTATGGAAGGTTCGAAAATCTTTCCAAATAACAATTGTTAATTTCAATGTAAGTACAATTTTATTGACATACGCATGCACACACACACACACACACACACACACACACACACACACACATATTATATATATATATATATATATTATATATATTTATATATATATAATATTATTTAATAATAACATATTTATATATATATATATATATATATATATATAATATATATTATTAATATAATTATATTATATCCATATATATATATATTACACTACATATATATCATATAGATATACATACATACAAATATATACTTTTTTCCTATAATTCTTATGAGATGCTTCCGAAGGTGCGCGCGTGTATATGCATCTATGTGGATATCTGGCGTCGAGTAAACCTTTAATAATGGGGATATGATGATGAAATTAAATGGGGATATGATGACGAAATTAAACTAAACATTTCATGATTTATAATGGTCATTTTCTTCACTCAAGATATTTTCCCTTCGGTCTATAGGCAATACATCAAGCAAGGGCTCTGTTTTGGGCGATAATTTCGTCATGAAACTGAACCCCCCCCCCCCCCCTTCCCGAACTCACCTGCTATGCATCTCCATCAACCCCCTCCCCCTCCCTCCTCCTCCCCCCACTCAAAGCCGTCGAATTCTTCAGCCTTTCAACCCAGTCATTATCTCATTAATAACCATTAATCATCACATCATAAAAGGCAACGTTATTAGCCGGCAAGGCTTTGTACGGAGCCATTTTTAAAGTTGACGTAATTAGCTGTGAGAGAAGCGAAGAGGAAGAGGGGCTGACAAACACAGGCGAGAGAGAGAGAGAGAGAGAGAGAGAGAGAGAGAGAGACGCAAACGCGCTCACACATAAACAAATATATATATATATAGCAGGTAGCAAGGGAGACCAATCCGGATCTACCTGAGGAGAAACAAGATGTTGACAGACGACAATACAACCCGACTCCCCTGAACAATATCGTAAATTTCGACCTTCATATCACGTGTCCTCAATGGCAGAGGTTAACCCCGGAAAGGATTGTTAATGGAGCTAATTAGCCTCTTATCGCATTTCGCCGAGTGACAATTAACGAGGACTTACCTGGATTACTGATCTGTAACACGTGGGGGGGAAGGTTGGAACTGGAGAGATTGACAGATCCTGATTTGTGTTTTTTAACTGATCCTGATTATAATTGTGAAATGGCTGATGTTTGAGGAAAATGCAGCTCTAAATTGCGATGGCGACGAGAAACAGCTGAAAATGGTGAAATACTTTCATATTGTTTAGAAAGTGAGAAAGTTGGGAGTTTTGAGGGTCACTGTGAATATTACAGATGATGGCAGGCAAGGCACAGAAATGGTAACGTATGAAAGGTGCGTCTAAGCACAAGAGACTAGGAACAGACCTCTTTTCCTGTGGACACCAAAGCAGGAGCGCATGCAGGCATTGTTGAATCACCTCTCCTTTATGGATGTGAAGTGTTGATGACGTGTTTGCTATAGTAGATTCACATCAACCGTGCATCTGATGTCTAGGCCAGTCCCTTACGACGCTCCTGATTGGTTGATGATAAGCCAATCACAGAGCTGGAAACTCTCACAGTCTCTCTCGAGAGTTCACATAGGCAGGATGTATGTTCCACTTCTCCTGAGGGATACTTTTGAAAGACGTATCCCTCAGGAGACGGGGAACATACATCCTGCCTATGTGAACTCTCTCGAGAGACTGAGAGTTTCATGTGGAGAGAATAGACAACGCTAGGTTGGTGAAAAGGGAGTTTAATTCGTAAAGGTTAGAAGGAATCAGGAGAGGAAGACATGGGATGGGTGGGTTCGATGACGTAGTAGAGGTTTTGGTAAGAAAGATCCTTGATTTGCTCCTTCGGGGTGCTCTATGAACAAGAGCCTGTGCTGGCATAAGGCCAGCTTAATAAAAAACAAGAAGAAGCTTTGATTTTTTGGAAGCACCTAAGGATACGAGAGTCCTCTGCGGAGAGAGTTCGTCCACGAAATCCACAATATTGGTAGTTTCCTCCAAAGATCCTTAGCAATAGGAGTTGGGGAAGAAATGTTTCTTCTGGGTAAAATCTAAAGGACAATTCCTGAGAAAGTTTAATTTTTGCAGAGAATACATCTCGTACGTATTTCATATATATGTATATATATATATATATATTATATATATATATATATTATATTATATATTATAATATATATTATAATAATTTATATATTATGTTATATATATATATATTATATTATATTAATATAATAATATATATATTAGGACTTAATTTCTAAGCATTCGTTGTGTTACCCACAGAAAATCTATGTAATCCTTGGAACTCTCTCTCTCTCTCTCTCTCTCTCTCTCTCTCTCTCTCTCTGTCCTCTAAAATACATTTTAGTTTTCAGTGTATTGCCACTTTTTGTTTTTGTTTCGCCTACATGAAAGTCAAGTCTCTCTCTCTCTCTCTCTCTCTCTCTCTCTCTCTCTCTCTCATATGCACACAGACAATAGCAACAAACAAAATTCACAAAAGGAATTACGTGTTTCACTTTGCTTGCGCCAACAATGGCTTTCGGGATTTGTAAAACCATAACACTTTTGAGGCCTCTGCCAATTATCCCTTCCAAAATGTGACAGAAAGAAACCGGCGTCAGCTCGAGTAAGGACGGGAAACAACGAAACAATACAAAAAAATTGACGATCGTTACCCGAAATATGAACGAAATACATGAGAAATCCTCTCTCTCTCTCTCCATTTATATCGCTGAACAAAAGTTTTCAGAACGGCAGTAAAAGATTATCAGAGGCAATAAAAGGAATAATAAAACGAACGACAACTTTTTGGAAAACGATTTAAAAACGGGGAATATCGATGCAGGAGATAAACTCCGAATTCCATTTGGGGTTTTTCTGAACAAAGTTGTGGGACCGTAATTGGAAATTATTAAAAGTAATAAAAAAAATCACAGAAAAATATAAATAGGAAGTGAAAAAACTATCTAAAAAAAGTAAAAACATCCACGTTGTCAATAAGAAATCCTCCCCCTTTTTTATTTCCTAACCCTAAACAAAGTTCCGAAGCAATCAGGGAAAATTATTAAAAATTCAATAAAAAGGACCAAAAAAAACGAACGAAAGCCACTGAAACCGCAAAAGAACGAACACATAGAAAGAGAGCGTACGAAAATCAACGATACAGGCGATAAGAAATCGCCCTCCCCCTCCCCCCATCTATCTCCATTTTGTATTTCTAAACAAAGTTTCGGGGGGAAACAATGGCGGCTCGTGTGTGTGATTCACATTAGCGCGGCCTTGCATTGTTGGGCTAAACTTGGATCCACACGGGGCCTTTGTCTCCCGTGTCGATTGTGTGTCTGGTTCACGAAAGAATGGCGGCTACTATTATTGTTACTACGGTGATTAATATCGGTCTTTGAAGCTGGCCTGACGTCATGGCGGCGACAACGACGTCGGGTCACGACAGCATTCCCAAACCTCGGTTGTTGTGACGCCAGTTTCAGTAGTCGCAAATCCATCAATCAATCTCCCAAAACTCGGTTGTAGTGACGCCAGTTTGAGAAGTCGTAAATCCATCACTTAATCTCTCAAAACTCGGTTGTTGTGACGCCATTTTCAGTAGTCGTAAATCCATCAATCAATCTCCCAAAACTCGGTTGTTGTGACGCCAGTTTCAGTAGTCGTAAATCCATCAATCAATCTCTCAAAACTCGGTTGTTGTGACGCCAGTTTCAGTAGTCGTAAATCCATCAATCAATCTCCCAAAACTCGGTTGTTGTGACGCCATTTTCAGTAGTCGTAAATCCATCAATCAATCTCCCAAAATTTGGTTGCCGTGACGCCAGTTTCAGTAGTCGTAAACCCATCAATCAATCTCCCAAAATTCGGTGGACTTCTACACAAGCCGGTTCAAGATTGCGTGTGGCTTCTGGTCCTTTTTTTTTTTTTTTCTGGGGTTTTCCTTTTATCGGTTGTCTTATTTTACCTTTTTCCCTTTCTCTTTTAATTGATTCAGTTCATATTGTGGAGTTTTCTCTAGATTATCGTCTCTTGCTTTTTCATCTTACATTTTTTATCCTGTTGGCTTTTAACTTTAGGGTTTTTCATGTTATTGATTTTCGCTTCTACCGCTTCCTTTTCAACAACTTCGATATCTTGCGTTTGCCTTCTATTATCATCGTCCATGTTCATCTTGCTATTTATAAATGACCTCTATTCATAATTTATTGTGTTTATCTTGCCATTTTTAAATTACCTCTATTCATAATTTATTTCTCAGCGAATATTGTGAATACTTCAATCACAAGGATTCTGATATATTAATATCCACATGGTGCTACAACTATACTAAGTCAAATTATTATACAACTCCCACTGATATGCAACGAGAACGCCAAAGCCTGAGACCTACTGAATATTCAGATATGATAAACCTTATCTGTGAAATTTGAATAAGGAATCATGACGCTCGCAAGCTTGGTGCAGAAACCAGGTCCTAATGACCTTTTCAACAGCCGTCTGGAATTATTTCGTATGGCCGAGGACAGCGAGTCTGCAGGTTTCATTATCTCAGGGGCGCGTCCAGTTTCTTATTGGTAACTTGCCAGAGCAGGACAATAAAACTTTCAGACTTGTTTACCTAAGTAACCCCAACCCCCTTTGTAACTGTTGAGTCACAATGGGACATCAGACACAATGGAGCATCACTGTGAAAGAACTAATAATAATCTTAAATATTTTCACGCACGGATTTGAGAGTATTCTGTGATCACACACAACTTTCTCTGCGGACAGGGGTCACAATAATGCGTGAGAGCTGTTGTAGGGAGTGAATATCAATTAGAAAACACTCTGTCCTAATGGCTTTTCACCCTTGTGTCTCCCTTCACAGGTCATGGGACTGAGATTCTGCAATGAAGCCTGCCTTCAGGCCAACCAGCTCTGGCCTCTACAGGATGCTGACAAGGAGGAGGCCTTCAAGAACATCAGCCCCCTGCAGGTAGGTAACGATTCTATTAGAAGATCGGTCCTTTCAACTGTAAGAATATTAAATGCAACTGTATGCAACATAATACCCTATAACCTTAGAATTTTTCTCAAGGTTGATATTTATACAACTTAGCCTTTTATTGCAGTTATAACTACATATCCTGCTGTATGGATTCGAATCCTTTAAGATGAATACTTCTATAGATTGAACACCCTGTAAAGACATTCTGTGACACGCTGTCCCGTTCTGAAAATCAAACTGCTCAGTCTGGTAAACACCCGAAAAACAAAATAAAAATAAAAATTTTTATATATATGTACGACTTTCTTCTGTCTTACTCGTCCACTTTGTATCCTACGCAGGATACTCTGGTGAAGCGCCTGGGGAACGGTGCCGTTCCCTTCACCTTCAACGTGTCCAGCCTAGCACCTCCCTCCGTCACTCTCCTGCCCGCCAGGACCTACGTCGGAGCTCCCATCGGCACCAACTACGACCTTCGCGTCTTTGTTGGTGAGTACAGAGAGAAAGAGAGAGTCTTTGAGTTGTCATTGGGTTTATTTCTTTATTTTTAGTATTACGCGATTCGTCTTCTTTCACCTCCTGTTGGTTTTCATGTCTTTGTTGGTGGAGGCTTTTGATGTTTATTTGTTCATTTCTTTAGTATTTTTATTCCAGGTTTCTTCCATTTTCTGTGCAAAACCAGTGACGATCTTTTTTTTTTTTTTTTTTTTTTTTTTTTTTTTTTTTTTTTTTTTTTTTGAGAATCACAGGACTGACATTGAGTTGTTAAAGGGATAATTTCATTTGTTATGCTCTGTTAAGTCCAGCTATGATTTTTGGAACCTTTGTAGTTGACCCCACAAAAGAAATCACACTCTGGTTTATTATTTTCTGTTTATACATCTAATAGGTCATATAGTTCCTGGCATAGGTAATGCCAACAAAAATGTAAGTTACGTCTGCAATAAGACCGTAAAAAGAAAAAGATAAATAAATAAACACAGTATGTGGAAAAAATAAAACAATATCGCATCAATATTCGTGGATATTAAGACAGTTTGTAACTGGTCTATTATTTTCTGTTTATTCATATCATAGGTCAAGATATATCCTTTAGTTCCTGGTATAAGTAATGCCAACAAAAATGTAAGTTACGTTTATAAGAAAACGCGCAAAATTAAATAAACAAGTAAAAAAAAAATAAACACAGTATGTGATAAAACAATATCGCATCAATATTCGTGGATATTAAGTGTCTTCACGCCTCTTTAACCTCGATCGCAAATCAGAAAGAGCCCTCTTCGGGGGAATTAAATGGAGGAAAGATAAATTAATCATTCCTCGCTTCCGCTAACCTCACGCTCATATGACTTCATTTCTCTTCTCTAGCCTGAGATGAAAGAGGTTCAACCTGGTGACATTAACGAGCGTTATGATGTCATATGAACACGCCTCTGTGCGTCTGTCTGTCCGTCTGTCTTACCTGGCTCACGATGAGATCAGCAAGAGTAAATAGTCCTTTCGCTGTTTTGGTTGCTACGTACTGAATGAATTTTGAATTTAGTCTTTAATCTACATTCAGTTGATTCGGTACATACCCTGGATGTTTGATCTGGCGCAGGTAGAGAAGATTTAATTGGATATTGAATTTCCACCGGCCATTCCAATAAATGATCGACTTAACTCGATGGTTAGTCGCTTTAACGATGTCTTTTGGAGAACCCTGATGTATTTTACCTACTGTTCTGTAAACCATGTACCTGAAAAGCTCAACCTCACTAGCAAATGCAAATTCGTTGTATTCGGTGATTATAATTATATAGTTTTCAGGATATACAATGCAGTTCGTGCTGAACATACGTGAAGCACCTAACCCCCCCCCAAAAAAAAAAAAAAAAAAAAAAAAAAAAATTAATACTAATAACGACAAACACACGAGCGGGCTGTCTCAGCCAGCCCGATTTCCACGGAACCTGGCTTTCTGATGGGGCAACAAGCTCATCGTTTTCTCCCTTCCCCCAGCCCCCCTCTCCACCCCACCCCCCAAAACTGCGTCGGTTCTTGATGACGGTTTTATAGCGAATTTCTCTCCCATCGATTCCCTCTGGAGAGAGAGAGAGAGAGGTGCGCGCGTAAACAATACCTGATTAGCATACTTGGCTTCTGGCGAGATGTAAACAAGTGTCCGATCTCTTCCGATCCTCGTCCGATTCCGTGTAATCTTCGGCGTCGGGGGGAGGCGACTTGCCATTTGCATATTGGGAGTCTGTGCATTTAATCAGGGGACGTTGCACTCGTCATCCTGATGGCGATAAAATTAAGTGACGGAGAAGGAATCGCTAGGGATGACACTCTTCATCTGTTGTGAGCAAAGTGTTTTTGTTTATGAATTGTAGTTTGTTTATGAATCGTAGACGTTTGTTTATAAGTCGTAGAATTTTGTTTTTGAATTGTAGTTTATGAATCGTATAGACGTTTGTTTATGAATCGTAGTTTGTTTAAGAATCGTTGACGTTGTTTATGAATCGTAGAATTTTTTTGTTTTTGAATCGTAGAAGGAGGTATAAGTGCATGCCTGTACGCTTACCATGAAAGCTTAATGTAAATATATGATTTTAGCAAATAATCATGATTCATCTTAAGAGTTGATTGCCTCTGCGTCTACGACGTTAAGTTATAGTAATTTATAGTCATCACTACTTGGTATTTTAAAGTCATTCCCAGTTCAATTACTCTCATCAAGTCATTCCTTTTTTCATCCGTTGTCAAATTTCAGTAGACCGAACGTCTTCACTTCTTGTAACATAATATCACAATTCTGAAGACGATTTCATTTCTTTCCAACTAAACAATTAACTGATATTAAAAAATGACATTTCACCCTGATCTTTTTTATTCTATTCAGCCTTTAAACATATGATTACTGGGTGTTCGATTCACTTCCTCCAGAAGCTCGTATGTTCATCCTATTTACAGATATTACTCGAGGCATTGCTCTCAGCTGTCTCTTGATATCAGGTGTGAATATGGCAGCAATCATTGTCTTTCCTTTTATCGAGGGTCAGCCCCTGTTAGGTAAAATGGCTTAATAAATGCTATTATATATATTATATTATATATATAATATAATATATTATATATAAAAAAATAAATATAATATATATTATATATAGATATATATATAATTATATATTATTATATGATATATATATATTATATATATATATATATATAGTATATAATATATATGTATATATATACACACACACACACACACATATATATATATATATACATATATCGAGCTACAATGTCCTTTAATATCTAATTCGCTCTACCTCGGTTAATAATATGATTTTCATATATGCTTAACCGAAGGGGATTTTTTTCTCGTAATAGATTTACCTGTACTTGGGCGCGAACGCAGGTACATTATAAATCCAGGACCGTCAGTGGAAGCGATAACACCCACCGCGAGAGGCTTAAAGGTATATGTCGTCTCTCACCTCAAATACTTTCTCGCGCTGAAAGTATTTCGTTGGTTGGAGACAACATCAACCCCCCGCCTCGACTCCGGTAGTTAAGTAGCGCTTTTGACAACACGTAGCATTTTACATAAATCATATCACATTACCGTGATTCATATACATATATCGAGCTACAATGTCCTTTAATATCTAATTCGCTCTACCTCGGAATTAATATATTTTCATATATGCTTAACCGAATGGAATTTTTTCTCGATAATAGATTTACCTGTACTTGGGCGCGAACGCAGGTACATTATAAATCCAGGACCGTCAGTGGAAGCGATACCACCCAACCGCGAGAGGCTTAAAAGGTATATGTCGTCTCTCACCTCAAATACTTTCTCGCGCTGAAGTATTCGTTGGTTTGGAGACAACATCAACCCGCCTCGACTCCGGTAGTTAAGTAGCGCTTTTGACAACACGTAGCATTTTACATAAGTCATATCACATTACCGTGATTCATATACATATATCGAGCTACAATGTCCTTTAATATCTAATTCGCTCTACCTCGGAATTAATATATTTTCATATATGCTTAACCGAGGGGAATTTTTTCTCGATAATAGATTTACCTTTGTACTTGGGCGCGAACGCAGGTACATTAGAAATCCAGGACCGTCAGTGGAAGCGATACCATACAACCGCTAGAGAGGCTTAAAGGTATATTTTGTCGTCTCCTCAACCTCAAAGATTACTTTCTCGCTCTGAAGTATTCCGTTTTGGTTTTGGGAGACAACATCCAACCCGTCTCGGACTCCGGTAGTTTAAGTAGCGCTTTTGTTTTGACAACACGTAGCGTTTTACGTAAGTCCAATATCACATTACCGTGAGTTCATATACATTATAGCGGGAGCTACAATGTCCTTTTAATATCTAATTCCGCTCTACCCACTCCGGAATTAATATATTTTCATTATGTCTTTAACCCGCAAGGGGAATTTTTTTTCCTCGATAATAGATTTATCCTGGTACTTGGGCGCGAACGCATGGTACATTTAAATAAATCCAGGACCATGTCATTGGAAGCGATACCACCCAAAACCGCGAAGAGGCTTAAAAAAAAAAATTAAAGGTATTAATGTCCGTCTCTCACCTCTCAAATACTTTCTCCTTCTCTCTGCTGATGTAAGTTTCGTTGGTTTGGAGACACATCAACCCGCCGCCTCGACTTCCGGTAGTTAAGTAGCGCTTTTGACAACACGTAGCATTTTTTACATAAGTCATAATCAACAATTACCGTGATTTCATATACTATCTATCGAGCTACAATGTCCCTTTAATATCTAATTTCCCGCTCTACCTCAGGAATTAATATATTTTCATATATGCCTTAACCGAAGGGGAATTTTTTTCTCGATAATAGATTTACCTGTACTTGGGCGCGAACGCAGGTACATTATAAATCCAGGACCGTCAGTGGAAGCGATACCACCCAACCGCGGTTTGGGTGGTATCGCTTCGGGTTGCCCCAGGTCCCTCAGTGTGAGGCGCCTCTAATGTCTACCAGAGAGTTGCTAGTACATCTTCCGGTATATTTTGCATCTTCCAATCTTGGATGGTCTGGGATGCAGTTTAGATATTTGTCGAGCTTATTCTTAAACACATCTACGCTCACTCCTGATATTCCTCAGATGAGCTGGCAACGCATTGAATAGACGCTGCATTATCGATGCTGGTGCGTAGTGGATTAATGTTCTGTGTGCTTTCCTTATTTTTGTTTTTTCCTGGTATAGTTTTGGGCACTATTAATCTACCTCTGCTTGCTCTTTCTGATATTTTTAGTTCCATGATATTTTCTGTTATTCCTTCTATCTGTTTCCATGCCTGAATTATCATGTAGCGTTCTCTTCTCCTTTCTAGACTATATAATTTTAAGGATTGTAGTCTTTCCCAGTAGTCTAGGTCCTTAACTTCTTCTATTCTAGCTGTAAAGGACCTTTGTACACTCTCTATTTTTGTTGCAATATCCTTTTGATAGTGTGGGTACCATATCATATTGCAATATTCAAGTGGACTACGAACATATGTTTTATAAAGCATAATCATGTGTTCAGCTTTTCTTGTTTTGAAGTGCCGTAACAACATCCCATTTTTGCTTTTACATTTTGCCAACAGAATGGCTATTTTGATCATTGCATAACATGTTCCTATTCATCATCACACCAAGGTCTTTAACTGCTTCCTTATTTGTGATTGTCCTCATTATTAGGTCCCCTATATGCATATAGCTTTCCTTCTCTGTCTCCATAATTTATTGATTCAAATTTATCAGAGTTAAATACCATCCTATTTACCTCTGCCCAATCATATACTTTGTTAAGGTCTCTTTGTAGAGCGTTCCTATCTTCATCAACAAGTAATTTCTCTACTTATTCTTGTGTCATCAGCGAAACTACTCACTACCGAATCCTTAACATTACTGTCTATGTCTTCAATCATAATAACAAACAATATTGCAGCTAGCACCGTACCTTGTGGCACACCGGATATTACCTTGGTTCCATCCGATTTCTCATCGTTTGCAATAACTATCTGTTTTCTGTTGTGTAAAAATTCTTTTAACCATCTTCCTACTTTATCTACGATATTGTGTTTTCTAATTTTCTTTGCTAATATATTATGGTCTACTTTGTCAAAAGCTTTTGCAAAGTCTAGATAAACCACATCTGTTTCATTTCCGCTTTTCATATTTTTGAATATGTTCTCACGGTGGACTAACAGTTGGGTTTGTGTACTTTTTCCGGGTACGAAACCGTGTTGTCCTATATTAAACAAATTATTTTTATTAAATGTTTTCATAATATTTTTCTTCATTACCCTTTCATACACTTTCATAATATGTGATGTTAGACTCACAGGCCTATAATTACTTGCCTCTAGTCTTGATCCACTTTTGAAAGTAGGGGTGATATATGCTAATTTGTGCTCATCATAAATCTTGCCTGTATCTACACTTTGTCTTAATAATATTGCAAGTGGCTTTGCGATAGAATGAACTACTTTCTTTAACAAAATAGCAGGGACTCCATCCGGCCCTGCAGCAGCTCCATTTTTAATTTCATTAATTGCCTGCACAATATCAGCTTCATTAATTTCTATGTCAGCTAAATATTCACTATTTTCGTCCCTTACTTCTATATCATTATCTTCATTATCTATTCTAGGGGTGAATTCTCTCTTATATCGTTCTGCCAGTATGTTGCAAATTTCCTTTTTTTCATTCGTTAATCTCCCTTCAATTCTCAGAGGGCCTATTTCTATTCTTCTTTTATTCATCTTCTTCGCATATGAGTATAATAGTTTGGGGTTTTGCTTGATATTTAATAGGGTTTTTTCTTCCAAGTCCCGTTTTTCATTTTCTTTTGATTGTATAATCTTTTGTTCTGCATTTTCTATCTTACTTTTTAGTTCTATAACTTTCTATGCATTTTTTTTTTTGCAAGACCTTTTTTCCACTTTCTGATTTTCTGGAACAAGATCCTTCTGTCTCTTGGTATGCATGAATGATGTTTACTTTTCTTCTTCGGTATATATTTATCCACTATTTTCTCCAATATTTTATATAATATCTCCGTATTTACCCTTATGTCATCACTTACGAAAATGTTATCCCAATCTTTGTTTAATTCTTCATTAATTTCTGACCATTTTATATTTTTACTGTAGAAGTTGTATTTTCCATATCCTTCCCACTTTTTCATTTCTTGCTTATCTCTATTTTCACTTGCTTTGGAATGAACTGTTAATTCTATGACATTATGATCTGAAATACTCGCATTATAAACTATTATTTCTTTAACATAATTCATCTCGTTCACAAATACTAGGTCTAAAGTATTTTCCTTTCTTGTTGGCAGGTGATTTATTTGTTGAATGTTGTATTCTAGTAGCATATCTAATAGCTTTTCAAATTGCCTCTTATCTTCTGCACTACTATTACTCTCTTTTTTATATGTATAAGTACAACCACAGTCTCCTATTCGTTCTTTCCATTCTACGAAAGGAAAGTTGAAGTCACCAGATAGGAGAATAGTCCAGTCCTTGTGATTTCTACATATATCATCCAATTTTTCAATTATTAAGTCAAACTCTTTAGTATTAGGAGGTCTATATATTACTATGTTCATCAATTTTTCAGATTCAAATTCTACCGCTATTAGTTCACATTCTGAGTTACTATATTTCTCTTATATTTTTCCTTGTTTTTTGTCTTTCCCATATATTGCGGTTCCCCCTTGATTCCTATTTTTTCTATCTGATCTATAAGTTTGGAACCCTATTATTTGATCATCATTCCCAGTCTCTTGGGAATACCAGGTTTCACTTATATTCATTATATCTATTTTCTTTTCATTTTGGGTTAGTTCTTCTAAGTACTCTATTTTTCTTTTTGAGTTACTCGTAACTAAACCCTGCGCATTCATCACTATGATGGTTTGCGTGTTTTCTCCTTCATTTAATATTGGTAGTAATAAGGATTTTCCCATGTCTCTTTCCTGTTCTGGTATGTTGTTCTTTTTTTCATTTCCAGAAATTCTGACATTAAAAAATCCAACTTTTCCATAATATTTGATCTTCCTTCATCATAATTATTCATTTTGTGTCTGAATCTGCAATTTTCTCCGTTTCTCTGCAATATCCTCTTGCATAATAAATACAGTTATTATCTCTTGAGTAGAATTTCGGAGCTGATGCTTTGAAATTTTTTGCTGACACCTCTGCATATCTCATTGGTGGTTTGCTTTTCTCTTTTACCTGATATTCTTGATTTCTCTCTTTATTTGTTTCTTTCTTATTTTGGATTTTATTACTTGGTTGGTTATTTATTTGATTATGATTCATGGCTACAGGGTGCATATATTTGCATTTTTTGTCGAACTTACATCCTTTTCCTTCTTTTAGGTTTTTACATATTTTTGGATGCAGATCTCTGCAATCATCCCCATAGCCATCTAAGTATGCACATTTACCATATATTTCATAGTTTTGACATACCTTAGGATGTTTGTAGTAACATCTTTCTCCAAATCTGCAATTCCCTCTTTTCAAAAGGTTGCAGATTTTGTCTTTCTTGTCTATTTTTTCCTCTTTCCCGTCATTGTGTAGATCTGGGTAGAGCCTCTTCGGGATTTGCTTTTCTGTTGTCATATCGTAATTTATTTCTTCGTAGGTATGCTGCTTTATTGCCTCATATGTAGTATCAATGAGTATCTCTGCATCCATACTTTTATCTTGTTCTTTGTTTTCCTTATTTTTTTCTGTCATTTCATTTTTGTTTACTTCTCTTCCGTTTTCTTCTTCTTCTTTCTTCTTCTTCTTCTCCTCTTCTTCTTCATCCTCAACTATTTGTACATTCAATCTTGATTTAATAACATTGTCTATCCATGATAGACATGTTGAACAAAAAATTCTTGTATCTTTTCTCAAATCTTGCATTACCTCAGCACACTGTGGATGGGTCGGAATGTTGCATGCAGCACATTTTCTGATTAGGTTTTGTGGATTGACTATGCTATACCAAACCTTACACAGTTTGCATGCTTTTGGCATTCTTTTTCCTAATGCATCAATTAGGATATTCACAAGATTCACCTTATTCATTTTCTTTGTCGGAATATGTTGGTTTATGTATATTTTCTTTATGAGTCTCTTGACCACTTGGATTTTATTTGGAACTTCTTCAATTATTTTCAAGATGTTTTCATTAGATTTGTTCCAGTTTGAAGGATTATATCCTTCTAATATATCTATGAATGCTTTTGTATCTTTTTGGTTAGGACTGTTGCTGATTTCATAGATGAGAAATGCCAGTTCCCTTCCTGCTACCTCATCGTATTGCGAATCCGCCAAGCAAGCTAAATTACGCCACCTCTTCCCGCAGTTGGAACTTACTGCCATCTTGTTCTGATTTCAGTATTACACTTGTTAAACTAACTTAGAAGACGCTTTATCCTACTATTTTCACACTAATCTTATCACCAATAGTTCACGAACACTTCTAGATATTTCTCAAATTCTAGTCGTATGTTAAACTTGTGATATCTGTTGATTAATCTGACTTCACGCGGGTACGTCTCACCAAGCAAGAGAGAGAGAGAGAGAGAGAGAGAGAGAGAGAGAGACTTGATCGAGCTTTTATCGACAGGAGGCAATTAAATTAGATGTCATCAATGGCTTCTAGATTCTGGCTCGCCCACCTCCTTCCCCATGCGCCGTAGCCTCCCCTCCCCACAACCGTTTTTCTTCGCTAATAAATCGGTTACTATTCCCCAGCAAGCCCCTTATATTCCTCTGTAGTCCTTTTGTGTTCCTCATCAATCTCCTTCGTGCAGTCCCCTTCCCTGTAATCACCCGTATTCCAACTGGAATGCTTTTAATGCTGAGTGATGCCTGCAGATTTGGAGCCTCTCGGACAAGTTATCTTAAAGGCGACCCAATATTTACGTAGCTTCCCGTTTTCTATGATTTAAAGCAGCCAGCAATTACGCTAACAAACTCGCCCGAAGCTTATTCGAATAAGATTATTTCATTTATATTTGCCTTAAGGGAGGAACGATGAGCAACAGGTGTTTCTCGGCAGTGCTTTTGTTCTTTACATTTTATTATTATTATTTTTTTTTTAGTGGAGGCCGTTCTTTCCTTCGCTAATATTGTTATGAAAATTTGAGGCGACTTGATTGCTGCTTATTTTGTTATTATAGTAAACCGACGGTACAAGAAAATTTTAATATTGTAATGATTATTTGAGACCACTTGACTGCTGTTTATTTTATCATTATCGTAAACCAACGACGATACAAGAAAATGTCAATATTGTAATGAATATTTGAGACTACTTTACTGCTGATTATTCTTTTATTATCGTAAACCGACGATACAACAAATGCTAATATTGTAATATCTAAAATTATTGTTGCTGCTGCCGATTCTGTTATTATCGTAAACCGACGATACATAAAAATGCTAACATTGTAACGAATATCTAAGATTATTGTAGCTGCTGCTCATTCCGTTATTATAGTAAACCGACGATACAGGAAAAATTGCAAGCAAAAGTGTCCTCCTGACTTTCCAAGAAGTACGAACAAGGGATGACTGTCTTTAACCACGTCACACCTTTGTTCTCCTGCCTCTGAGGGTCTTCTTCTTCTTCTTCTTCTTCTTCTTCTTCTTGGTCATCTCTTTATCACTTCATTTTGTCTCGTCCTTTTTTTATTTATGGGGCGAAACTTTGCCTACTCATATGTCACCGCCTTTCTTCTTTGTGTCTTCAATCTCCTTTAATTTCGAGTTTGTACTTCTTGGTTTTTGTTTCTCTAAGGCGTTGGTATTTGATGCTCATATATAAACACTTTAAACTCTAGATATACGTTAACGATTTTTTTTAAAATAAAACGCTTTCAGATACAATTGCCAGTGCATATTTAATAGTTACTAACTTTACTCTGTACATCAAAATCAGGAAAGTCGAAAATGAAACCTTATTCGTCAGGTAAATCAGGAAGAGACGAACTGGAACCCTCCTTCGTTAGGCAAATCAGTTAAGATACAGTGAAACCTTATTCGTTAGGTAGATCAAGGATAATATGTCCAAGGGAGAGGTTAGACTTGGCAGATAAGCTGAGACAGATAGTAATGACAGTAATCACTGGACTTTGAAGTCTTCTAGGAACCCTGTAAGCGTCTTAATGCACAGTCTGAAGGGACAGGTATGCAAAGTTCTAATTCCCTAACGGAGACCTAATAGAATCAGGGGGAATGGGGGAAAACGTAAGCAAGGAGGAAATACCAAAGCTTGAGTGTAGGGGGAATGGAATTCCTACTTATCCTAGCATTCTGCGTGAGAGGGAAATTAAATGTCAAGGATATGCGCCGCCCCCCTTTTTTTTACCATGCTACCATATTTTACATTTCAGTATCTAATGTTTCCAATGCTTCCACTTTATGAGCCTCTATTAAAGCTTTCACTTTATAGGCTCTTTGTGAGCCTCTATTAAAGCTTTCACTTTATAGGCTCTTTATGAGCTTCTATTACAGCTTTCACATTATAGGCTCTTTATGAGCTTCTATTACAGCTTTCACTTTATAGGCTCTTTATGAGCCTCCATCAAAGCTTTCACTTTATAGGCTCTTTATGAGCCTCTATTAAAGCTTTCACTTTATAGGCTCTTTATGAACCTATATTAAAGCTTCCACTTTATAGGCTCTGTATGAGCCTATATTAAAGCTTTCACTTTATAGGTTATTGAGGAGCCTATATTAAAGCTTTCACTTTATGAGCCTTTATCAAAGCTTTCACTTTGTAGGCTCTTTATGAACTCATATTAAAACTTTCACTTGATAGGCTCTTTATGAGCCTATATTAAAGTTTTCACTTTATGAGCCTACGCGAAAGCTCAGTTTTTGCAAGTCCATCAACGCATTTATTTCATGACGGTATATCATCACCGCTTTCACTGAGCGACTTTTTACCAACTCGCTTTTTTTGTGCGTTTTCGTCCATGCTTTCACTCCGCGAGTTTTCATCACTTTCGTTTTTGTCAGACTTGATCAGCAAACTCGTCTGAGCTTTCCTTTAGCGATTCGTTATCGACGCTTTCATTTCGTGAGCTGTTATCAACGGGGATCCGTCAACGCTTCCGTTTGGTGACCTTTTATCAACGCGTTCAGTTATAGTAGATTCACATCAACCGTGCATATGATGTCTAGGCCAGTTCCTTACGACGCTCCTGATTGGCGGTTGATAAGCCAATCACAGGGCTGGAAACTCTCAGTCTCTCTCGAAAGTGCACATAAGCAGGATGTATGTTCCACCTCTTCTGAAGGATTTATCCCTCAGGAAAGGTGGAACATAGATCCTACCCATGTGAACTCTCGAGAGAGACTGAGAGTTCCCAGCCCTGTCATTGGCTTATCAACAGCCAATCAGGAGCGTCGTAAGGGACTGGACTAGACATCAAATGCACGGTTGCTGTGACTCTACCATAGTAAGGCGTTATCCGCGCTGTCCTTTTGCGAGCTTTTATTAAATATTTCTTTTAATTTGGAGCCGAATCATTTTTGGATTTTGTGAACGCGACTGAGGTGTTTGCCAACAGCCAGAGAGGAAAGCAAGAGGAAAGCAAACGCAGGGAGGATGAAAGGGTACGGGAAATGAAAGCATGAAGTATGACACATTTAAAGGACGTCATATTAATTTATTTTACAGGCTTTCATGTCTTATTATCACCCACTGCCTGTAATGCCCTCCAGAAGACAGACATCCCATCGTTTTCTTGGTTCACCTACTGCCCTTTAATATCAAGTGCGACGTGTTTTATTGTTTTTACATGAAAAATTATTACAAACCGAAAATAGACAAAAAAAAAACATTTTTATATAAAATGAACAGGAAATTAAAATGGTAAGGAATTTAAAATATATCTTCAAGAATTGAAAATGAGTAATGAATAAAAGGTCCCCATGGCAAACTGAAAAATATAAAAGATGTGGCCTAAAAATACTGGGATTTTTTTTTTATGTACAAAACGGTTTCAGCTCTTAGGGGAAAAACATGTAGACATGCTCTAACGCCAACGCTGTAAAATGCAAATGAGAAATACGTTAAACTGTTCTTTACAGGTGTTATGGCTGTAACATTAAATATCCGTATTTTTATCGTTTAAACAGTATAGAAAAAAATTTTGTTTTCCTTTGTCCACCTCAGAAAATTAGGGATAAAACATTTTCAATGAAGAAAATAGTATCACACGGCAATATACCACTTCTAAATAAATTGAGAATTTTCGAATACCTGAAAAAAAAGTACTTTAGAAAACGCATTCCTAACAACCAGCCTGTCAAAACCAAAGGCAAAAGGTGACACTACAATGTTAAAAAAAAATATTAAATGAAAAACAGAAATTATTCGAAAAGTGTTACGGACGTGTAGTGCAGTTCGCAACCCAGAAAACTCCATGAAAATCGTAGGTAGAAAATATTATTTATTCACGCAGCGGCGTGGTAAAAATGTCAAGACGAAAAAGAGCGAGAAATAT
>NC_087221.1:52751469-52753969 GCF_015104395.2 Macrobrachium nipponense | reverse complement strand
TATATATATCAATTCTGTCATTGACACGTTACCGAGAGAGAGAGAGAGAGAGAGAGAGAGAGAGAGAGAGAGAGAGACCTTAGCTTACCTTACAGACCTTACATCTTCTTCGGGTTGCCCCAGGTCCCTCAGTGTGAGGCACCTCTAATGTCTACCGGAGAATTGCTAATGCATCTTCCAACCTTGGATGGTCTGGGATGCAGCTTAGATATTTGTCGATCTTATTCTTAAACACATCTACGCTCACTCCTGATATATTCCACTGATGAGCTGGTCAAGAATCTCTTATACTGTAGTAACTTCATATATAGTTATGGAGCAGCGTATGTGATTGATTCACACGCTAACTTGGACTTAGGAGAGAGATTGGAATGAAATGGATTGCGTATTTAAACAAACATTGCATAACAATAGTCATAAATTTTTTGACTTAGTGTCAGATATCATAATAAGAAAATCATAGGAAGGGAAAACACTTCATGAATTTAATCATCAAATTCATCCAAATGCATTCATATGTATATACACATATATGTAACATATCGAAATTTCTTTACTTACTGAATATTTCCATACCAAAAAGGCTGTAGTTCGAATCCATGTGGAAATAACTTATTCCCAGATTAAAATGAATTTTATATAAATGGGATATTTGTCCCCTGATACTTGAAAAATATGTAAATGCCATGATTATATTAGTTGTAGACTGTACGCAGACAATAAATATATATAGGTTATATATATACTATATATATATATATATATATATATATATATATATATATATATATATATATATATATGTATGTATGTGTGTGTGTCATAAAATATAATAAAGACTGTAGCAAGATAAAAACGTAATAGCCTCCCTCACTCGTACGACCCTATATATACGAACCCTTGATGAAAAAGTGGCAAAAGTGAGGTCCCTCTAAGGGAAATAGGTACTACACCACTATCCGGAAAGGGAAAAAATGAACGTAGACTCCACAGGGAGATGACCAAAAGTTTGGCTGGGGTATAACGAAGAAAAACAATAACTAGTTTAACCTTTTTCCTTTTTTGTTTTTTGTTTTTTGCAGAATCAGGCTGCTGTTATTTTAGGGGTGGTGGTGGCGGTTGTGGGAGAGGGGGGGGGAAGATTGAAGAATGAAAATTAACCATAGAGAAAAATTATAGAGGGAAACACGATGAGAAATGATGAACTAAAGTATCATCTCTTCGTTTCATATTGGAAAAACAAGTAAGACTTGGTTTGAAATATGGAAATGAACCGAGATTGGTTTTGATAGACTGAAAGAAATGCAAACAAGCTGTGTGTGATTTCTTCCTTTTTTTTTTTAGGAAGAGAAGATTGACACAAGGCTAAGAAGAGAAGATTGCGAAAGATAATTGGCTTCCAAAGCAATATACTAAAATTAATCAGTCATGCATTTAAAATGATAAGGAACATCGAATAAAAACTGGAAATTGACCGACAAAATGTCAAAATGAAAATGGGATAAGATGAACAATATAAAAAGTATGCTACAAGAAACATAGGGAATTGGAACTCTCGGATATGAGGATGATAATCTCGCCGAAATTCGATATGTACCCTGAGGGTTTAAGGGACATGGCTAATATTTTTTGAGCAGCCAAGGACTTTTGGCGAATAGTTTTGTGAACAGTCAAGGTTACTTTCGGCAAGTCGTGTACGGGAGGGTTTAGGACTTTGGTCGAATATCTTCCAAAAAATTATTTAGAGTCTTTGCAACGAAATGGATGGAATTAATAAACTCCATAAAATTGTTGAGAATACATCACTAGTTAATGTATTTCTTTGCACTTAGAATAATCTTGACAGAACAACTCTAGAAAGAAAGACTTCTCAGACAACCACACACACACACACACACACTGCGACAGAGCAAATCCCTAAGGGTGTCGATTTTCACTCGTCTGCATCCGGTCTCGTTGCAGCAAATGCAGCTCAGATCAGAGAGAGAGAGAGAGAGAGAGAGAGAGAGAGCTGGAGAGTGATGCAGGGAGAGAGAGAGAGGGACACCATATGGGAAAGAAAAACAGATGAATGTTTATCAGAAATCCACGGCGAAACGTTCGAAGAAAGTAAACATGGTTATGTTGACAAAGCGTGGGTTTATTTCATCTGCCAGAGTAGAGAGGCTCTGGCACACGTACGAGAATTCACGTACGTATTCACGTACCTGCGTGCCTATTAAAAAAAATTAATAACTTGATAAACATACTAGGCCAGGTACGGTGTCTGTGAAAAAAGGTGCCATTTGCCCAGTAGATGAAATCTATTTTGTGTGTGTGGTGTGACTGAGAATAAGATTTGGTAAGTTGTGAAAGGAAGTAAGAGACCTGATGTGGACCTCTGGACTCTCAAGCCCAACAAAGGCAAGACTTCTCTGATTTCTTGTCCAAGCAAACTGTGGAGTCATTGATGTTTTGATGTCTATGCAAATAAGATGCAGGATTATTTTAATGGGTCTCA
>NC_087221.1:52738969-52746469 GCF_015104395.2 Macrobrachium nipponense | reverse complement strand
TATATATATATATATATATATATATATATATATATATATATATATATATATATATTCTCTCTTACTAGATGTAAAAACCTTATTCCACGGAATTGACAAGTATTACTAATCGCCTCCTCATCTCTGCATTTCAAAGTCCAAATAACTCTATTTTCTATCTATTTTCTTTCTTACTTATAGACTCACGAAATCGTTATTCAGATTGATCTCACTTCCTCTATCCTTTTCTCAAATATGCATACATATGAACATACGCGTATGCTGCGTATCTTTTGAAAGTATAAGAGTATATATTGGGTAATTCCACTGCCACGGGCAATTGCAGGTCTCCCAGATACTAACGACTTCAGTGACCTTTCTCTACAACTCTAATCTCATGGCTGGGTAGATCCAGATCCTCCAAGGAGAGGGAGGGTCCAACAGAGGTGGGGAACTACATTAACCCCCTACATGGAACTCCTTTAACTCCCATAAAACCCCCGTGAAAAAAAAAAGAGCGAGAACTCCGTTTCCATCCTCGCCGTCCCACGCACCTCAAGGGTACGATAAGAACTAATAGAGAAGGGGTAGGTAACGGTGGGGGTGAGGTGTGATTAGGGCCCATAGCCCCCCTGACAATAAGGTCATGCAGTCCGTCCCCAGTGCTCCCGGCGTGACTGGGTAGGTAGGAATCGCTATAAACAGCTTCGGCTTCCTCGTGAGCGTAAGGGGTGGGATTGTCTATTCCATGGTTTACGGGAAATGAAGGTTTACATGATGGTTTGAAAAGGAGTAGTGTTGTAGCTGACTAAAACAGACCGAAGATTGTGGATAAGTAGCCGATGAAGATGCTCTTGACAGAAATAGGTGGAGAGGACGTATTAGAGAAACCAACTCTTAGCTTAGGGATAGCAGTGGTTTGTTTGTTTGTTTTAATGGTGTTTTTACGTTGCATGGAACCAGTGGTTATTCAGCAACGGGACCAACGGCTTTACGTGACTTCCGAACCACGTCGAGAGTGAACTTCTATCACCAGAAATACACATCTCTAACACCTTAATGGAATGGCCCAGAATCGAACTCGCGGCCACCGAGGTGGCAGGTCAAGACCATACCGATCACGCCACTGAGGCGCTCTGGGATAGCAGTGGCGATGAAGAAGAGATAGATCGCTAGGTAAATAGACAAAGTAAGCACATGAAGGGAAATACAGGAATAAATAGATGAACAGCGTTCATTGCCAAGAATCACTATGTGGTAAGAAATTGTTATGAGTGAAAATAACAACGGCAAAAATAAAACACACTTAAAAGAAAAAAGGCCGAATTTGAATTTCAGCTTTCACGAAGGAAGATGGAGCGGGTAACAAAATATGAAGCTTAATAGAGAGAAGAGACGGCGTTCTGAGCAAGCCATTATTTAAAAAGGATTTCATGCCACGAATGCGATGTATAATTTAGGTTTAAAATTGAAACGCATGCAAGCAATTTTAAGGTAGCATACGAAGACTTT
This sequence comes from Macrobrachium nipponense, assembly GCF_015104395.2. Lineage (NCBI taxonomy): Eukaryota > Metazoa > Arthropoda > Malacostraca > Decapoda > Palaemonidae > Macrobrachium > Macrobrachium nipponense. The sequence goes on along the minus strand of NC_087221.1, from coordinate 52,744,978 downwards.
TCATGGGCGAGTCTGTGTATGTCTGTAAGTTTATATGTGCTGATTATTTATACAAACGCCCTCTCTCTCTCTCTCTCTCTCTCTCTCTCTCTCTCTCTCTCTCTCTCTCTCTCTCTCACTTATCTGCTACGAGAGAGAGAGAGAGAGTAATTTTGAGTAAACCACATGGGGTTCATAGAGAATAAGTATAAGTGTTCATTTCCACGAAAGAATAAATGCTTCACATTAGGATCATTTAAAAGCGCTCAACGTTGTCGTCCTTTTGAGAGTTCTGGAGAATTTACTAAAGACTCGAAATTAAGCAAAAAATCTATACGGTGGTACTTTTTTCACTCATATTTACGGCCACGTCCATCCCAAAACCATAAAAAGTAACCAGCAAAAAACACAGGGTCCATTTCACTGGGAATTCGGATCTAATGGCACAGCAATTCACTCCCATGTAAGGTTCCCGCTAGAGGAGTAAACGCCATTAAGGTGAAAGGTCATCTGACCTTGTTTTTTTTTTGTTTGTTTTTTTTACTCCACGGCATTCCTGTCTTTGGAAGCAATTGCTTCTTTCAAAGTCCATTTGCCTTTGACGTCTGCTCTCGTTTCTCGCATGCCATTTTCATTTGTCTCCCTCTCAAAACATTCCAATTGCAGGTCTTCCCCCTTTCGTCGTGGTTTCACCCCCCCCCCCCCCCCCTCCCTTCCCCCTTCTCATCACGTGTATCTTTACAGACACCTGTGTGTGTGTGTGTGTGAGGTGTTTGTACAAGTATCCGCTTGGATACGGAGGCGTTTATATTCAAAACATATTGAGAAATCACTCGACTAAATTTGCACAACTTCATCCGCTAACCAAATTATTAATAGTCTATAGAAAGAAAAACTTTATTTGTGCTGCAGGTAAATGCTGGCAGTCAAGTTAAAACACGCTAGATATGAAATACAATAACGAAAACACAATATCTCAAAAGGGTCTATATTAATTTCCCCGACCTGTTTCGACATCTGACAGAAATGCACGAATGCCGAAGGCTAAAGTTTAATCCAGCGCCACTTCCTCATTCCGTAATGCGCCATTCTTCTATTATTTTTCCTCGGGAATCTGCAGAGTTCCTTACGCTGAACCGTGTAACCACACACACACACACACACACAGATATATATATATATATATATATATATATATATATTATATATATATTATATATATATATATGTGTGTGTGTGTGTGTGTGTGTGTGTGTGTGTGTATGTATATATTGTCTATATGTGTGTGAATCCTATTTCCGTAAGGAAATCGTGTTACTAAAGGGCTTTGGATAAAAAACTTCCGAAGTTGAGAGGGAAGGCGTTCTCTATCGGTGGCTTAATATTCTGAAGGAAAAAGTGTTCAAACTCCCCTCCCCTCCCATAACCCCCTTTTTTATTTAAAAAAAACATTTTATTGATATATGTCAACACGGCAGATTTTATAAGTAAGTTTGGGTCGCTCGTTTTCACGGGTGAAGATCGGTAAATGTCGTAGCCTTTTTGCCGTTCGAAATAAAATCAGTACCTCTCGTTAATGAAGGCCACTATTTATTCCCAGGTAATGAACAAACGAGCCTTTTCCTGTAAATGAATGAAACTAAGTCGACGAAGTAATATCAATAAAAATACTCTTTTAATTATAATGTTTTTAGGTTTTACATCATTTTCACAGGAAGAGAACTGTGAATATATTTCTTTTCCTTTCAAAATCAACGTCCTCTGCTATGTCAGCAAATATCGCTTAGTTTTTGATAGCTTGGTTCATTTCTCCACGTCCCTGTGCTTCTAACCAATTTGAACATCCTCAGGCCAGATTTTTAATTAATCAATCTTATTTTTCCACGTTCCCAAGCTTCTAACTAATTTGAATATCCGCATACTAGATTTTTAATTAATTAATCTTATCTGTAAAGATAACACTAGAAAATAACGTATTTATTTAATTTTAGACTTATTTTATTGCCAGTTTTTCATTTATTCATTACTATATTCATTACGGATATGATACTCAATTTGGCCATGGGTCTCACCCTAGCTGAATACATAAGTTAAATATATCTTAGTTTAACTAGACCACTGACCTGATTAACAGCTCTCCTAGAGCTGGCCAGAAGGATTAGATATTTTTCACGTGGCTAGGAACCAACTGGTTTCTTAGCGACGCGGCCTACAGCTTATTGTGGGGTCCGAACCACATTACATCGATAAATGAATTTCTAAATACCAGAAATAAACTCATCCGATTCCGCATTGGCAGAGCGGGGAATCGAACTGGAACTACCAAATCGGTAGGCGGGCACGACTCGTCCAACGAGGAACTATAGCGGGATACATAAAGCTTGTATTATGAGCTTTAGAGGGGTAAGAATAAAAAATCAACTCGTAACTCCAGGAATGATTTCTAACGAGGCTTGTGAAAACAGAATCCGATTAAAGGATGCCGAGTCGCAACAATAAAAAAAAAAAAAAACTCGACGCGATAAGACAGACGCCGAGCGAGAAAAGAAACTTCGGAATCTTCTGATATACTGCGGAACATAAAACGCGAAATGGCACTGGGAGGCGCTCGAGAGAAAGAGAGGACTTCGTGACAGCTCCTTGTACGAGATGACGGAAAGGGAAGGATGTACGGGCATGACAACCTTGTATGTGTATTATACGCCAGGACTAACCTTCTTACTTATTATACTGTGTGGAGGTTGGGAACTCGAGAATCAACCGTAAAGCATAGTCTGTCCGTCTAGGTCTCTTGACTGTAAAAAAACAAAAAACAAAAAGGAATAAGTAAAAAATAAAAGAGAATAACTTAAACAAATTGACAATCTCTTCCTCGCCATCGCCTACGTGGCTTTGCACAATCTCCGTGCGTAAACAAACAAAAACAAAACAAATATATAAATAAATAGATGAAAAATAAAAGAGGATGACTTAAACAAATTGACAATCTCTTCCTCGACATCGCCTACGCGGCTTTTCACAATCCCCGCGCAAGGCTGCAAAGAAATCGCGCAGCGCAGAGCAGTGCATGGCAGCCGCCACAAGATACATGTACACACAGTGCCGTGGTAATTGCCCGGGCCACAATTATCCTTTCATTAGCGAGATGGCACCTGACGTCACGCCAGCAAAGCTCATCGTTTCTCCCTGAACAGATTCCGTGACGACTGGCAAATGAGGATCGCTTGTTTTCTCCTGCATTCGTGACGAGGCGGGGGCCGGGGGGATGTTGTCTTCAGGGGGGCCGCCGAATACATCGTTTCGTTTCGAATTGGAAAAATTGAGTTGGAATCGTAAGGATTTGGAGTACGACACGGATCTCCTCTGTCTTTGAACTCCGGATCTTCTCTATCTTTGCTATGTGTGTGTGTGTGTGTGTGTGTGTATATATAATTATATAGATATATATATATATATATATATATATATATATATACATATATATATATATATATATATTATAATATATATAAAGAAAGAAAGAGAGAGAGAGAGAGAGAGAGAGAGAGAGAGAGAGAGAGAGAGAGAGAGAGAGAGCATATAACGTTCATTACAGAGTAGGTCATTGAACCAACCGGACGTGACACGTAAACAAACTCAGAGGATCGTTTTGTTCTCTGTAGCCTATTTAGTCTAATTCAATTTAATGAGACCAGGCTTTACAAACCCTGGTTTCTCTCTTCATTTATCACTTCCATTTCTCCTCCTCTCTTCGTTGGTTTATGTCGCTTAGGAGACAAGACTAAGATTTGGTCATTAAAAACGCGTTGAATTGACCAGTCACTCCTAATTTTCTCTCACAATTTTTGTCTCACAATTTTTGTTTCTCTTCCGTTATTCATTAGAAGTAGGCCTTCATTTACTCTTTCCTCTTCAGTAAAGAACGAAGAAGAAGGAGAATAAGCCTAACATGACTCAGAAAAAGTCCACTGACACAAATTGAAAAAAAAAAAATTCTATCAAGTCTGGTCCATTAAGAAGGCCGAGTAAAATCGGGTTCTTTGAAAAAGAATGGTATGATTCATTTCAATTATCCTTTTCCTGTCACTATCTGACTTCAAAAGGCTTCGGGATATTTAATCAGGTTTTTATGGTTTTTTTTTTCCCTCCTCGAGAAGGTAAATAAGGGAAAACGATAAAGAACGGCCTGTTCAATTAGGGGGGGAAAGAGCCACTCCATTTAATTGAAATGAAATTGATTCCAAATTAGTTTTCTTTACTAGGTATCGTCATCAGTGCGGGACTGAACATATCCTTTTATTTTCCTTTCTCCTAAACATAATGGTCATGACGTCGTTACCATCTTCGTTGTCATCATGTTCAACGTTGCTATTGTTATATGATCTCATTAGTGTCAATGGATGCTCTAGGGTCAAGACCCAGTGCTGGCATAGTGCCAGCTTAATCTAAAACAACATTGTTCACTTATTCGACCTGTTTCAACCGAAGATGACGAGCACCCAAGGTCTACGATATCACCCAGAAGTAGCCGTGAAAGGGCCATGTATAATTGGCCAAGGAGTCACGAAATCCCAATAGAAAGTGGGCCAAGCAGGAGCAATACCGAAAGGTTAACATCAAAGCCATCTGGTAAAGGAACCAGGAGAGGCACTGAAAATAGTACCTTTAATTTGAAGAAAGTACTAACAGCAAGAAGGGAGATCTCGAAGGTGGCACTCGTTAGCTTGCGCTGCCATGAAACAAATGGCATTGCTGAACTTCAAAGCCTTCTACTAACGGCAACAGGATAGGTCTCCAAGTCGATCTGTAATGTTGTCTGAGTGAGAAAAAGTGTCAGGAGCTAGTTCAAAACCTCCCAATACCGTAAACGGAAACGCACTTCGAAAACCGCGCAGGTAACTTTGGGGAATATTATGATTTTTCTTGTGCAAGGTTTGATTTTAATTGTATAAATTTTCAGAGGGTTTTTTATGCTAATTGCTGAGGCCTGGTTTTTTCAAGCATTTCATAAATATTAATTTTTTTTCTTTCTTTCTTTTTTAGAAGTTAAAATCTGATTATCATCGAATGTATTTTCAGGTAAACCACAATGTCATTTTCCATGAAAAAAAATATATTGTGTTAAAATAAATTATAAATTATAAGAATCTCTCTCTCTCTCTCTCTCTCTCTCTCTCTCTCTCTCTCTCTCTCTCTCTCCTCTCTATATATATATATATATATATATATATATATATATATATATATATATATATATATTATATATATAATATATATATATTTATATATACTATATATATATATATATATTTATATGTATATATATATATATATATTTATATATAAACATATATATATATATATAATATATATATATATATATATATATAATATATATATATATATAAGAGAGAGAGAGAGAGAGAGAGAGAGAGAGAGAGAGAGAGAGAGAGAATGTGGAAGGACCGCAAAAAGGCCGGATTACCAACCTTCCTTCCAAAGAGCAAACAGAATTTCATTTTATTTCCGCAGAAACCTTCTCGTACCTGTGAAACCTCGTTAGTGTTGACATACATAGGACGGGTGTTCAAACCTTTTGTTGCTGCCTGTTCTACATGTTCTTTGTAGCCTGTATTACAAGAATGTTCTCCCTTTCCTAGTCAAGTGTTTTATGTATCCATTCTCGTTTTTCTAGTTCATTAATTTCACGCATATTTCTGGACTGCCCTTGATCTGCAGTGACGTGAATTTAAGCCGTTGCTTATGTTTTGTTGTGAATTGTTAATTATCATTTGCGTCACTTTGAGCGAGTTTCGGATATAATGACGTTTTGCAAATACAGCCAGAAATAGACTTGACATTTCTGAAAAGAAAGTGTTCCGGAAACACAAGCATCAGAGAAGAACAGTTTTGCCAAGTATTTTTTTTATATTTTCATCATTTAGATTGATAGGAATTGCTCGTAAAGAAAGTTATAGATTGCAATATAGTTTACAGTGCAATGAAAAATAACAAAAGAAATATAGAAAC
>NC_087221.1:52678969-52733969 GCF_015104395.2 Macrobrachium nipponense | reverse complement strand
TCTCGCTTAATCCTTTCTCTCAGCTTTATCTTCTCTTCGTATCTTCTCTTCGCTCTTTGGTCGGATTCCTCGTCCGTCTTTAGTCCTCGATGTTATCTTTTTATTTTTTTTTTATTGGACTTTCCCCCTTGAGTCTCTTGGCGATAAGGACGTGAATTTGTAGGAAAGGGTCATAAAAGGAGAGGAATAAAACGTTCAGAAATTGAAAATAAAACTTGCTGTCGGGTGTAATGTCCACGTTTCTGTTCATCGTGGAATTCAGTTTACGCAGACCCTCGACAACTTACCTCACCTTTCAAAAAGCAGTTTAACGAGACCTGTGTGTCTTATTGCTAAATTCTCATAGGCTTCCCCGAAAGACTTACTCTTTCGTGAGTGATGACAGTTGAAGAGGAAGAGGTCAAAGAAAATTTATGCGACGTAAAATACAGAAAGTGCAATGCAGGTGGGGTCCAAAGAAAGGGCTCTTCAAAGTGCAATGCAGGTGAAACGTGGAACATTCACCCGAAATACCTTTGACGCAGGTGAAAGGAATAAAAGGCTCCCTAATGGAAGTGTGTTTATGAAGAACTGGAAACTTCTATGAAAGAGAACGAAGGAGGCTTGGGCGTATTGTTAACGACGTAAAGGTCTGGGAATTACAGGCACTTGTATTTTGCTGTACCGATTCTGGAGCAACGAGTTCACTCCCTCAATTTGGCAACTGGCTGTTAGAAATGAATAAAAGAGAACGTATTCAGCAGGCGGTGGCAGACTTCATAAATCTGTCAAATCTACTCTGCGTTATTTCTCATTATCGAGGATGTAGGTGTCATAAGGCCTGTCCACACTAGGAAACATTGTTTGCAAACATTGTTTGCAATCTTTGTTTGCAAACAATGCTTCCTAGTGTGGACGGGCCTTTAGATGCCATTTCAAGAAAGGGTCACTGAACAGTGTCCTTATCCAACATATGCATCACATGTTGCTGTTATCAGCATCATGATCATTTTTACTGCTATTCTGAACACAATTTATTTAAACCTGCTTTAACTCTTGTCTTATCAACATATATAAAACTGCTTTAACTCTGTTTTATCAGCATTGCGTGAATGAAAATGACAAAGTAGTACAAAAAAATTATACTTCTCTACGCAATGCTGATAAGCCACTGATACAGCATTGCGTGTATCAGTGTCATATCAGCATTGCGTGTATTAGTATCATTTTCGTGTACTACTTTGTCATTTTCATTTAAGAAAAGACGCTTTTCTTCTCCCAGCCCTGAAGCTATTACGAATCCGAGAGCTGCACTTTATTGCGTTGTTCAGCGGCCCTCCAACTATGCGTAACAAAACCATTTGCTCCACAAAAATCTTACCTACTATCTGTTTATTAGTTTAAGCATTCGTTTCTGGGTCACAGTTTAATGTCATAGTTTCCCCTTCAGCATGTGTTAAAAGGAAAGAAGTCGGTTTTCGCCAGAATATTAGAGAACCTCATTTCCTCCATTCTTGCCTGACCCTGACCGATGTCTTCCAGAACTTCTAAAACATCTCGTCTCTCCCTGATACAAATAACGACGTTTTTTCCCTTCCAGAGCACTCGACCCTCTCACCGGACGTCATTGATTGTCCTAATTAGTCCACATAGCGTCACCCACCATCCACCCACAAGCCCGCCCGACCCCGACCCAGTCTCTATCGTTCCTCTCTCATTGCAGGGGAGAACCCCGACGACAAGCCCCACAAGAGGTCTTCCATTAGGATGGGGATGAAGCTGTACCAGATGGCGCCCAGCGCCGACCGCCCCCAGCCCTACGCCTCCTTCTCGAAGCAGCTCCTCCTCGCCGACGGCCAAGTGGAGGTCGAGGCCACTCTGGACAAGGAGGTCTACGAGCGCGGGGAGCCTGTCGTCGTCAACGTGTCGGTGACGAACCACTCCTCCAGGAACGTCAGGAAAATCAAGGTGGGTGTCGCCCGGGGAGGTCCTAGTTATCTTAGGCTGTAAGTTTATTGGTTGGTTATTACTTATCGTGAGATAAATAGGATATAGGGGGTGGTTTTTGATTGAACATTTTACTTATCACGAGGGAAAATTTATGAGATAGTTTTTGATTGAAAAATGAACTGAATGGGTGACGCACGCCAGAGAATTTCGCCCGTTCGCTTCCATGTTGCATCAACTTTATTTTTAAAATGCCCGGTGAGCATGAGCTATTTAGAACGATATTCATGTCCCGGATTATATGATGCCTTCCAAATGCATCGGCGTATAGTATAAACATTTGTTTCAATTTTTTTTTTTTTATCGGGAATACGAGTATTTAAATACACTCTGCAGTGTGCAATTTATCACAGTAGGTAAACGCGTCACAAACTAACAGCCTTGACTTATGAATAAAAATGAAATCTGATCGTTTCTTGTAAGATTTGTAAAGGCAAATGCAAGTTTGTGTTTTCGAAATAAAAAATAAAACCTTTATTCGGAAAGGCTTTTGGGGAACTTTATATAAAAAAAAAGACGCATTTTTTTCAGTTCTGCAAGCGTCAGGAATCTTTAGGATTTTATCTGGGCCGATTCTATCTAGCTCTCTGGCCCCAAATAAAGAATAAAAAAAAACAATTAAAAAAAATACATCCTTTCAGAACCCCAGAAGATGAGCAAAGTTTTTCAGACTTAATTTGCACAAGTTTTTTTCATGAGTCTATTCCCATGAAACAAGTTTCTTCTCACCGATGATAGCGTATAAGTCCTAAATAAACAAATGGCGGAATTGTCAATAGAAATATATAAGTGTATATAGTATATACATACATATATACATATTAAAAATAGTAAATACATACATACATAATATACATGGTGTCCATAAAGTCCCAGTACCATTCTGAGCAATAAATACTTGTAATGGTACTGGGACTTTATGGACACCCTGTACAACTCGTTGTGTGGGTTGATGTGTATATATATATATATAATATATTATATATATATATCTAATAATATGTATGTATATATGTATGTATATATATATCTATATATGTATATATATGTGTGTGTGTGTGTGTGTGTGTGTGTGTGTGTATGTATATATATATAATATATATTCTTTCATAACTATCATGTAGAAGCCCACTACAACAGGACCATAAACTCTACATAGATCACGTAGATGAAACGATAAACCCCGAGAGTTTCTCAACCTATCGAAAAGACCCCTGCGTATTTCATCATATCTCCGCCATTCTAGCCTTTCTTCCCCGAGCTGTTACTATGGAGAAAGCCGACACTTTCTCCGGGAATTTGAGTCTTCCATCCCTTGGGAAATGAAGAGCCTGAGTCCACGCTGAGGCTCAGGGGATTAATTATGTCTCCTGATTATCCATCGAGAGTGGAAGCTGCCTCCCAGAATGCTCTAATTGAGCAAGGCTGCGTTCGCTTTGTTTTCTCTTTAAAAAAAATGAGAGAGGAATTGGATCACATTAGGGTTATTCGGTTTGGAGCTGATGCTGAGAGATGTAGAATTAATGTGGCGTAGCGGATGAAATTAACGTACGAACGAAAAGGTAATTGGTTTTGGTACAAAGGGCCGACCCAATACACCAGCGATACGCAGAGCCAAAGAAAAATCAGAAAAAAAGAGAGGGAAAATGAATGGATCATAACTCAGGAAAAAGGTTTAATACTCAGACAGCAAGAGTAATAAGGTAAAATCAATCTATGAAAACATTTCCATTTACAAAAAAAAAAAAAAAAAAACTAGAGTTGGCAGGTTCTCTCTCTCTCTCTCTCTCTCTCTCTCTCTCTCTCTCTCTCTCTCTCTCATCCTCTCTCTCTCTCTGTTATTAGTAATTCAACCACACATGGCATCGACTTAGTAAATTCACTTTACCTCCTCTTACTTCTTCCTAATAAACTCCATATTCTTTGGAAGCTTGAATTTCAAATCATGGCCCGTTTTTGTGGGCTTTCTTCGTATGACTAGGGTTCATCTTCTGAAAAATAATAATAATAATAATAATAATAATAATAATAATTCAATAATAATAATAAAATAATAATAATAACAATAACGAGAAATACAAAGTACAAGAGAGGGGACTAAACAACACAATAGAAGATGGTAAAACAGAGGCTTAAGGCCAAAGCACATAAGATCCAACGGTACATGAACAGGAATAAGGGATACCAACAGAACAAACTATTCGGAACCAACCAGAAAAGACTATACAGCCAACTAACGGGGAAGAGAGCAACCACCCAGAAATTCCTGAAGCCGAACAAAGTAAGAGACTCTGGGAAAACATATGGAGCAATCCGGTATCACACAACAAACATGCAACATGGCTCCAGGAAGTCAAGGAAGAAGAAACAGGGAGAATAAAACAAACAGATTCACAGAGATCACGACAGACACAGTCAGACACCAACTAAAAAGAAAAATGCCAAACTGGAAAGCCCCAGGTCCTGATGAAGTCCATGGATACTGGCTCAAAAACTTCAAGGCCCTACACCCACGAATAGCAGAACAACTCCAGCATTGTATCTCAAATCACCAAGCACCCAAATGGATGACCACAGGAAGAACATCCTTAGTACAAAAAGACAAGAGTAAGGGAAATATAGCCAGTAACTACAGGCCTATCACCTGCCTACCAATAATGTGGAAGTTACTAACAGGTATCATCAGTGAAAGGCTATACAACTACCTAGAGGAGACAAAAACACCATCCCCCACCAACAGAAAGGCTGCAGAAGGAAGTGTAGGGGCACAAAAGACCAGCTCCTGATAGACAAAATGGTAATGAAGAACAGTAGGAAATAAGGAAAACCAACCTAAGCATGGCATGGATAGACTATAAGAAAGCCTTCGACATGATACCACACACATGGCTAATAGAATGCCTGAAAATATATGGGGCAGAGGAAAAACACCATCAGCTTCCTCAAAAATACAATGCGCAAACTGGAATACAATACTTACAAGCTCTGGAATAAGACTAGCAGAGGTTAATATCAGGAGAGGGATCTTCCAGGGCGACTCACTGTCCCCACTACTCTTCGTAGTAGCCATGATTCCTATGACAAAAAGTACTACAGAAGATGGATGCCGGGTACCAACTCAAGAAAAGAGGCAACAGAATCAACCATCTGATGTTCATGGACGACATCAAGCTGTATGGTAAGAGCATCAAGGAAATAGATACCCTATCCAGACTGTAAGGATTGTATCTGGGGACATCAGGATGGAGTTTGGAATAGAAAAAATGTGCCTTAGTCAACATACAAAAAGGCAAAGTAACGAGAACTGAAGGGATAAAGCTACCAGATGGGAGCAACATCAAACACATAGATGAGACAGGATACAAATACCTGGGAATAATGGAAGGAGGGGATATAAAACACCAAGAGATGAAGGACACGATCAGGAAAGAATATATGCAGAGACTCATGGCGATACTCAAGTCAAAACTCAACGCCGGAAATATGATAAAAGCCATAAACACATGGGCAGTGCCAGTAATCAGATACAGCGCCAGGAATAGTGGAATGGACGAAGGCAGAACTCCGCAGCATAGATCAGGGAAAACCAGGAAACATATGACAATACACAAAGCACTACACCCAAGAGCAAATACGGACAGACTATACATAACACGAAAGGAAGGAGGGAGAGGACTACTAAAAGTATAGAGGACTGCGTAAACATCGAGAACAGAGCACTGGGCAATATCTGAAAACCAGTGAAGACGAGTGGCTAAAGAGTGGCAATAAACGGGAAGAAGGTGTACTAATAAAAGTAGACGAAGACCCAGAAATATACAGAGACAGAAGAAAGACAGACAGAACAGAGGACTGGCACAACGAACCAATGCACGGACAATACATGAGACAGACTAAAGAACTAGCCAGCGATGACAATTGGCAATGGTTACAGAGGGGAGAGCTAAAGAAGGAAACTGAAGGAATGATAACAGCGGCACAAGATCAGGCCCTAAGAACCAGGTATGTTCAAAGAACGATAGACGGAAATAACATCTCTCCATATGTAGGAAGTGCAATACGAAAAATGAAACCATAAACCACATAGCAAGTGAATGCCCGGCACTTGCACAGAACCAGTACAAAAAGAGGCATGATTCAGTGCAAAAGCCCTCCACTGGAGCCTGTGCAAGAAACATCAGCTACCTTGCAGTAATAAGTGGTACGAGCACCAACCTGAGGGAGTGATAGAAAAACGATCACGCAAAGATCCTCTGGGACTATGGTATCAGAACGGATAGGGTGATACGTGCAAACAGACCAGACGTGACGTTGATTGACAAAGTCAAGAAGAAAGTATCACTCATTGATGTCGCAATACCATGGGACACCAGAGTTGAAGAGAAAGAGAGGGAAAAAATGGATAAGTATCAAGATCTGAAAATAGAAATAGAAGGATATGGGATATGCCAGTGGAAATCGTACCCATAATCATATGAGCACTAGGCACGATCCCAAGATCCCTGAAAAGGAATCTAGAAAATTTAGAGGCTGAAGTAGCTCCAGGATTGATGCAGAAGAGTGTGATCCTAGAAACGGCACACATAGTAAGAAAAGTGATGGACTCCTAAGGAGGCAGGATGCAACCCGGAATCCCACACTATATACCACCCAGTCGAATTGGAGGACGTGAATGATCAGTATATGAATAAATCAATAATAATAATAATGAATAATAATAATAATAATAATAATAATAATATAATAATAATAATAATAATAGAAAAGTGATGGACTCCTAAGGAGGCAGGATGCAACCCGAAACCCAACACTATAAATACCACCCAGTCGAATTGGAGGACTGTGATAAGAGCAAAAAAAAAAAAATAAATAAATAACAATAACAATAATAATAATCCAAAGAAAACTAACAATCATATGAGTCAATAAAATGGGAAAGTTAATCAACAGTAGTATGCGTGTGTTTATTTAAAAAATATATACAGTAAAGAGCTTCCGATGACCTGACAAGGAGGACCGTGCAGGTCATCGAAAGCTTTCTTCTGTATATATTTTAAATAGCAAAACCAAACACGCATGCTACTGTGGATTTACTTTCCCAATAATAATAATAATAATAATAATAATAATAATAATAATAATAATAATAATAATAATAATAAAGTACAAATGTTCTGCTCTCCACAGGTGTTCGTGGTGCAATACGTGGACGTGGCCATGTTCAGCAACGGCAAGTTCAAGAACATCGTGGCCACAATGGACACCACGGACGGATGCCCCGTGACCTCGGGAGCCTCCCTGAGTCGCCAGTTCAAGCTGAGCCCAGCCAGGGGCACCATCAAGAACTGGATCGCCCTCGAGGAGTTCTACGACAGGGACAGCGCCTTGGCCTCGTCCGTCGTCAAGCCCGACACCCAGGAAAAGAATGTCTTCGCCATCTACGTCAGCTACTACGTGAAGGTAACGTCTTACATGGTGGCATTCAATGGAGAGCCTCATCTGGCTTTGAATCTGCAGTTTTTGCTCTCTCTCTCTCTCTCTCTCTCTCTCTCTCTCTCTCTCTCTCTCTCTCTCTCTCTCTATCTCTCTGTCTCTCTCTCTCTCTCTCTCTCTCTCTCTCTCTCTCTCTCTTTGTCTAATGTAAAACCAAGCACTTAAACGATTTTCAACATTCATAGACCATTCTTTACGCTGTTTTTTTTTAAATGTCTTTTATGAATTTGAATTCACGTCGAAATATTGTCTCCACTAACACGAATAGGCTTTAAACTTGATGTACCCCTTTTCATGAAGTATTTAATAGAGTCTTTCACCGACTTAAAATATTCCGGTTCTCTAAGAAGTAGGAGGCTTGAACACCTACAACTCTGTATTGAACTTTCGCTATTTCTTAGTCTATTTAGAGAAACGGTCTTTTTGCCAAGAATTAATCTATTTTGAGAAGTATTCTTTTCACCAAGAATTATAAGATTAATGCAAACTAGAATATAAGAACTTGAGGGAACCATCTTGAACGAACACTCTCTGCCTGCGCATATTTCCGAAGACTCCGATTGTTTAGTTTCCAAATTGGGAATTTTTTCCCTATTATCTTCCCACAACAAAAAATGCTTTTATAAAGAAAGACAGCTCTCTCCAGCGCGAGAATGCTGGTAACAGACAAAGCTGTCTATTAAGCATGAGCGGAGACATAAAAGACACAGCCACGAGAATTACGTCCCTTAACAAGTTTCTTTGGAGCAACAGAGCCTCTGTCGAGTTAGAAAATCAAAAGCGAAGATTCGTTTACGATAAGTTAAAAATGACGGATGAACAGCTGGAAAAAAAATGCGTAGGTGCTTTTTGTCCTCACTGTTCACCCACAACCCCTTCCACCCCCTCCTGCCAAGTCACTTGACATGTAGAGAGAAAGAACACTGAAAGGCCATTCTTCGATTGAATGTGATTTCGTAGAAGGCGCGAGAGAAGTGTCACAGAGAGAGAGAGAGAGAGAGAGAGAGAGAGAGAGAATGGGTTGCTGAAAGAAAGCAAATCTAATAAAGAAAAAGTTTGGAAGGGGAAGTCGAGGTAACCGAGTCGCATCTTTTTGTTACATAAAATTTTTTCCATTATTTTTTTTTTTTATCCTTCGTCGTCTATTATCTTCGGAAATTCCTCTGTTGTTCCTATTATTTTGCCGTTTTTGACCTTTCGTTCAATATACTTTTGTCTTTATTTCATGAGAAACTCCCTAGGTGAAGAGAGAAATGGCAGATTATCTTTCCTTTGGAAAGAGGGCTAGATTTCTTTATTCCAGACTGAAAATGAATTTCCCAACTCTTGACATAATTACTCATCTCAGGAACATCCTTAAAATTGATCTACGTCAGACTAGTAACATAAAGCATAGTTATCACGGGACACTCCCTAAGACTGAATTACCCCAGACTCTAAAGTCATCCTAGAAAATATTTGACAGAACTATAGCTTAGGCTGGTGACACACTACCCATGGTTAACACGGGAGTACCTGGGCACCTTAAATTCACTACTTACTAGCCTTGCTACAGACTGCTTGCATACTAAGTACGTAATAAGCAGGTTGATTTCTCTCTTTATAGCCCTTGTAGGCTGTTACCACTCTCTCTTCTCTCTCTCCTCTCTCTTGACGTCGGACGACTGGCTCTAAGATGTCTCTCCTTGCAGCCTTTGTAAGCTCCTCTCTCTCTCTCTCTCTCTCTCTCTCTCTCTCTCTCTCTCTCTCTCTCTCTCTTCTCCACTTACGTCAGTCTAGAGCATTATGGTCTTTCGTTCCAGTCTAGGAGTTCCCCGAGATTAAAATGTCAAGCAAACCTCTTGAGGTTTATTATGGAAGGGTGAGGTTGGGATTCCTCGTCAATCACAATTAGGGTCCTTATCTTACCGCCGAATATTTTCCAGATAAAACGGGAGTCCTTCAGGGGAAGGAGAATTACATAACCAAACGTTATACCAAATGAAACAGAGGGGAGGGGCGGGGGGATTTTGTTGCATGTGTATTACCCTGAAATACATCTGCATGGAAAATGTTGCAAAATGATGGCGTTTCCGTATTGAGATTATACTTTTTTTTTTTTTACTTTTTACTCCTATTCGATAATTTGGTTCTAGAATGAAATAAACGAAAATATATAGCGTTCTCTTAATAGAGTAATCTTTAAGACCTAAAAGAATATATAAAATTGTTTGTGTGTGTTTATATACATATGTGTGTACGTGCTTTTATGTGCATTAATACATTTATAAATACGAATACTTTAAATCTACTCATTACATTTCAACACACGCATCCACATAGGAGATATTATGGAGAATCCCTACCTTCCACACTGGGATTTGATTCCCCACACACCCACACACACACACACACACACACACACACACACACACACACACATATATATTATATACGTATGATATATACATTATATAAAGTGTATAAGTATAAAAATACATAAAAATTTCAGTAACATGGGGCGTTTATCGTTGCAACCTATTAGCCGTTAATCTTCGTTCCGCCTATAACTGCTGTTATGACCCGACCTAATAAGATTAATGGTGCAACTTTAACTCGGAATTGGGAACGAGTTTTCTCCAAGTTTAATGCGTGTTTATCTATTTATATATATATATATATATATATATATATATATATATAATATATATATATATATATATATGTGTATGTATATACATATATATATATATATATATATATATATATATATATATATATATATAATATATATAGTGTATGTATATACATATATATAGTAATATATATATATATATATATATATATATATATATATATATATATATATATGTGTGTGTGTGTGTGTGTGTGTGTGTGTGTGTACTTGTGAGCTGAAAATCCCGCGAAAGTAGCACATAGACGTCAAAATAGCAAAAGAGTCCTAATGCATTCTTATATAATTGACGATGTATGTGCATAAACAAAGCTACACATGCACACATACATACGTGTAATATATATATATATATATATATATATATATATATATATATATATATATATATATATATGTATTGTAGTATATGTGTGTGAGAGAGAGAGAGAGAGTGAGAGAGTTGTGACTACGTATTTGCATGGGCGTGCTAGAGCCAACGGCAATTTCATTTCACACAACTGGGCGTTTCATCAAGCCCTAACGATACACACGTCAGATCTACTGGGGCACAGTTACTTTAAAATTTGCCTGAAGAAAAAAAAAACTCGGATTTTTATCATACATCCCATCATACATCCCTTGCAGTGCAATATTCTTGTCATCCATTTATCACAAAATCTGTTTCGTTTATATTTAATTTGTTTATTTTCCCTTTTTTTTTCAAATTATTCCTTTCCCTAATGGTTTTGAAAGGTAGTTAGAGTAATGGGATGCCTGTTACGGGAATATTCCACGATGGGAATTGGAGAAACATTGCCGATTTGTAATCCCTTATATGGCATGTCGGCTTTAAACAGAGCAGTTTTTTTTTTTTTTTTTTTTTTTTTACGGAACCCTCCTAACCATTTTCTTTAATCGTACGGCCCCCTCCTAACCTTCCATAGCTTTTGAATTAAAATAACCTTTGTGTTTGAAAGCAAATGAACAAGTGTACATTATATATATATATATATATATATATATATATCTATAGTATACATATATATATATATAGTATATATATATATAAAATTTTTTTTTTTGTTTTTTTTGAGTCGTGAACTGCTTTCAGGGGAGCTACAAAGTCTACCATTTACTTGCAAATGGCCGGATTATGAATTATTCTATTATTATATGAAAAATAATGCTGATATGGATTATGTGGACATTATTTATGTCCAGGGAGGAAATCCTTCGTTGCGAAGATTGCTGAAACAGAGATGTGTAACATATATATGGTTTATGTATATATATATATATATATATATATATCTATATTATATTCTATCTATCATAATATACACACACACACACATATATATATATATATATATATATATATATATATATATATATCTCAGCTTTTTGTGTCTTCCACGTGTGCAAACTACAAGGGTCAGATATGTACATCCAGGTAATTCAAATGCGTGAAGAATATATTGTATGAGCGTAATCCGCATAATTGAATGAACACACACACACACACACACATATATATATATATATATATATATATATATATATATATATATATATATATATCGATATGTATTACGTATGTATTACGTACGTACCAGTGTGCGTGTTTGCATTACTAATAACATTCAATCTCTTCTCACCATATATATACACACACACATACATATATATATATAATATATATATATATATAATATATATAAAAAAAATATATATAAATATATATAATATATATGTGTGTGATATATATATATATATATATATATATATATATATGTATATATATATATATATATATATATATATATATATATATATAGAGAGAGAGAGAGAGAGAGAGAGAGAGAGAGAGAGAGAGAGAGAGAGAGAGATAAATATGTGTGCAGGCATTATGCATGTACCAGTGTGTGTGTGTGTGTATATATTCCCAATAACACTCAATCTCTTCTCACCAGGTGAAGCTGTGCACCACCACGAGCAGCCAAAAAGTAAGCAAACAGCCTAGTTTGAATTAACAAAGAACGAATAGTAATAATAATATAATTAATAATCCTTGGTCTGTAACGCAGAATGGATTACATTTTCTCTTTTTACCGATCGGTTGAAAATTCTCCCCTTCTTTTTCGCTTTCAGGAAGATTCTAATCTTGACACGATTTCATTCTCCCGCAGCAAACGCATTCCATTTCATTATTTTGATTATTCTTCTTTTAAGGTAAAAGAGTAAATAATTATCAACCTCTTTGTGAACAGTGATTACATTTTTACATTCATTCATTTTTTATACAATTTTATTCGTTTTTCCTTCATTGAATAAGTCTGTCGCTCTCTATGCTCGCTTTCCAAAACTTATCGTAACTCGCTGCTGCTTTTACGAGACTGCTATGCCTCTCGCAAGTTTCCAGCTACCGACTTTTTATTTTTTTGTGGGGGGAATGAGGTTGCTAGCCGCACACTCGCACGTAATAGTGTTCTTTTGAGACTTTTCTGATTAATGCATTTTATAATAGCCTTCTATTTTTTGCCCTTGCTGTCTTTACATATTCTAAAATTAATCTAGTTTTTTTATATATAACCTCTCTTGAAGGGTTATTTATAACCTTGGAGTACGAGTTATATAGTCATTATTTTTTCTCTGCAATAAAAAAAATCGGCCGCGTGAAATGCAAATGTAAAATCGTCTGCATGAAATGCAAATTACTCTTCGTGTGAATGAGTGCCTTGCCTCTCAGCGACCTCTGAAGGCCACAGGCGTAAATAATGCCCTTTTCCATTAATAATTTCCAGCCATTTGTCATGGGCACTCTCGCTTCCTTCTGTCTTGTGAAGTAAGTGGGACTTGGAAAAATGAAAAACGGTCAAAGTCAGATGAAAAATCTCCTTGAATTTGCACATCTCATAACTTTAACGACATCATCAATCATCTGCTCATTGCGGGAGAGACTTTCAAATAATAATGGAACATTACTGATATTCCACTGCGGGACTGCTTTCGTAATGAAATGCAGCTTATGGAATGGACTGATATCCTGAAGTAATTGTGAAACTGGAGATTACTGTTCCTGGAACTGAATCATGATAGATGATGAAACACAATACGTCCCAACCAATATATACATAAAATACATTTGATAGGCAATTGGAGATTACTATTTCTGGAAATAGATAATTGTAGATGGAGAAATATAATACGTCTCCCAACTGCCTATATAAATAAAATGTAACTGATAGGGAGTCCATTATATTCAAAGGGAAATATAGATACACACTATATAACTATCTCTCTCTCTTTCTCTCTCTCTCTCTCTCTCTCTCTCTCTCTCTCTCTCTCTCCCTAATATATTTATATATATATATATATATATATAATATATTATATATGTATATATATATATTATATAAATTACTATACATACATACTATATAATATATATATTTATGTAATACATACATATACACACACATATGTGTGTGGGCGTGTGGGTGTGTATGTATGTATGTAGTACAGTAGTTACCAAATAGAACTCAGAATCAGAATTTTAAGAAAACACAACAATGGGAGGTTCATTAACAACTGCTTTTGGCACTGATGCCTGTTTTGCCATCTCCTCTAAATAGCTGTGCAAAAATGTAGCTCAGAATTCCATTGACAACTGACTAGGTCATTCAGAAGTTATGCAGAAACGTAGTTCAGAACTCCGCTGAACTGAGAAGGTTACCGAACTCTGCCATCAAATTTCCGTGGGGACTGTCATTATTGAAGTATTCACCAATGATTGGTTAAAGGGTGAGCACCACTCAATTTTCCGGACGAAGTAAATGGAATGACTGTTATTCTTGCCTGTGGTTCTTGGCAATAAAAACTGTTCTATA
Organism: Macrobrachium nipponense; assembly: GCF_015104395.2. Taxonomy (NCBI): domain Eukaryota; kingdom Metazoa; phylum Arthropoda; class Malacostraca; order Decapoda; family Palaemonidae; genus Macrobrachium; species Macrobrachium nipponense. The sequence continues at coordinate 52,719,944 of NC_087221.1, read as the reverse complement.
CACTGTAAAGCACACGCACTTTACCTCTTACTCATAATATTGATTCTCAGGATACAACAATCGTCACATTTTTAATAATTCCTACAACGATTATAAAATTATATCGTCATGATAGAGAATATGATCTAGTCCCGTTAGACAGAAGATATTTAAGTATGAATAACTTCCAGAATGTTGGTTATTTACGTGTGTCGTAGTTACCTTGCAATCTGGGACTTGTAATCATTAGTTAAAAACCTTTACGTTAAAAGCTCGTTATAGGAATATATAATGAAAGTGATAAACAGCTCGAGACCTCTCGTTTCTTCTTCACTGTTGAGGTGAGAGAAGCCTCGAAATCTGTTGTGAATTATTTTCGAATAAGAAGGGTTTTATTATAATAGCAATTGTCATCTGTTGTTTGCATAATCATTCAATGCTAAAGTTTATCTCTTCTTACGTAAAGGCTTGTTCTCTCTTTAACCATTTTCTTAAAAAAAAAAAAAAACAAGAGCCCGTGCTAGCATGAAAAAAAGAGCCCGTGCTGGCATAAGGCTACTTATAGTTAAAGACTGTATCATTGATCCCAAACCGCTTTCGAGAGTCGAGCAGATCGCGAACCGAACCAGAGACGAGGAGAAGAAAGAGATAAAAGCCGTGTAATCATAATCCTAAGATAGATGGAAGAAAAAGGGGGGGAGGGGGGATTGTTTGGGAAGGAGGGAGGGGATGAGAAAACCATCTACTACATCAGACGTTAATAGGCGTAATCTCTTTTGAACTCTTGTAATTGGCGGTCTGCCTACGAACATCCATTACAGGAGCTAATTGGCCGTGACTTTATTCCGAATGCGTCGATTCCAACAGCCAAAATAACTCGAGTCACTCTCTCTCTCTCTCTCTCTCTCTCTCTCTCTCTCTCTCTCTCTCTCTCTCTCTATTCGTACCATCTAACTTTCATTGGTTGAATAGAAGGAATAGTTATAGAATACTCGGTGAAATGATAACTTCCTTCAAGGCCTGACATTAGGATAAGAGAAATGAGCACTTGGATTAAATATGTACCGAGTAATAACAAAAGTAGTAGGATAAAATACGAATGTTAGCATAAGGAAAAATGAAAGTCAGCCGATTTATGAAGTGGAATTAGGATAATACAAATAAGATAATAAAATGTAAAATGATAATAGAATAAAAGAAAAAATTTAATCTGAAGGATTAAACACGAGTTGGCTTTAAGATAACAGGATGTAACGATTGGTTAAAATGACTACGAGAGATGTAATAGAACAAGAGAAAACTGCTACAAAAAGGAGAACTTCATTTCGCCCAGACTCGTCTGAAACTTCCATTCTTCGAAGTCACACCGCCAGTTTTTCTAGTCTGAAAACTTCAGAGCGGAAACTCTCAGGGAGGTGAATGACAGACCACAAAGTTTTGAGTTTTCTGTTACGTTTGTTTCTGTCTAAATGCGTTTGTGCGCCTGAAGTTTGTGACTGCATTTCGAGTGATGGTTTGCTTGTTGGTACGTGCGATTGACAGCCACGCTCACCACCCCCCTCTCCCCCCCTAACGACTCTTCATTCAAAAACATATTTGTGCAGCATCGGAACAAATCTTGATTTGAAGTTTTCGAAGTAATATCTAACTTTCCCATTAATTATAAAGTATAAAGAGAGAGAGAGAGAGAGAGAGAGAGAGAGAGAGAGAGAGAAATGAATTTCGTAGCATTTTAGCTCGCGCCAAGTACACGCGTTAATATAAAGGGAGACGTTAACAAAAACAGGAGTTCTGGAAGTTGAAGGTCAAAACTCCAAAAATCTTGACTGAATGCCATTCAAAAGGGGCAGAATGCTGAGAGTCAGTTTGTCATTAGCTTTGAGTGGTGTTCTGTCAATTTCAGCTTGCTATACATTTTCCGCCCAACAAGCATATCTCATTTCTATGAGTCTTTCATGCTTTTATTCCAGTATTTTTGTCAGTCTGGACGACCAGAGTTTCTTTAAAAAGTCATAGTTTGTTAGTTTGTATGGAGTTTTTACATTGCATGGGAACCAGTGGTTATTCAGCAACAGGACCAACGGTTTTACGTGACTTCCGAACCACGTCGAGAGTGAACTTCTATCACCAGAAATACACATCTCTAACCCCTCAGTGGAATGCCCGAGAATCGAACTCGCGGCCACCGAGGTGACAGGCAAAGACCATACCAACCACGCCACTGAGGCGCTGCTAAGTCATAGTGACATCCACTTTATAATTGATCTGCTGAATAATAATAATAATAATAATAATAATAATAATAATAATAATAATAATAATAATAATAATAATAATAAAATATAATCTTGTCTCGTAATAGAGCTTAAGTTGCATAATGCATGTGCGATTACGTAATTGCAATAATGAATAATGAGTCAAGAGTGATTTGTGCATAATTCTGATACATAAGCAATCTGCAATTAGATCGTAATCAGTATAACCCCAACGTAATTCCTAGAAATACACAGTGTTATGAAGAGATTAAACACAGAGATGTCAAAGTGATTTCACTCTCTTTTTGAAGCCGAATGACAATCTTTCGGTTTAATTCAACTAAGGTTTACAATACGATTTATAAAAGCAAATACTCAGATTGAAAAGAAAAAAATCCCTAAATCCGTTTAAAAATCCGAAGTATTCTCTAAATCCGTTTAACAATCCGAAGTGTTCTCTAAATCCATTTAAAAATCCGAAGTTTTCTCTAAATCCGTTTAAAAATCCGAAGTATTCTTTAAATCCGTTTAAAAATCCGAAGTGATCTCTAAATCCGTTTAAAAATCCGAAATTTTTTCCCTAAATCCGTTTAAAGCTCCGAAGTATCTCTAAAACAGTTTAAAAATCCGAAGTTTTCTCTAAATCCGTTTAAAAATCCGAAGAATTCTCTAAATCCGTTCAACAATCCGAAGTATTCTCTAAATCCGTTTAAAAATCCGAAGAATTCTCTAAATCCGCTTAAAAATCCAAAGAAATCCCTAAATCCGTTTAAAAATCCGAAGAGTTCTCTAAATCCGTTTAAAAATCCGAAGTGTTCTCTAAATCCGTTTAAAAATCCGAAGTATTCTCTAAATCCCTTTAAAAATCCGAATTATTCTCTAAATCCGTCTAAAAATCCGAATTGTTCTCTAAATCCCTTTAAAAATCCGAAGAATTCTCTAAATCCGTTTAAAAATCCGAAGTATTCTCTAAATCCGTTTAAAAATCCGAAGTATTCTCTAAATCCGTTTAAAAATCCGAAGTGTACTCGTATTGTTCATGAACATCTTAGTAAATCACTAAAAATCTTTAGAAAAAAAAGTCTTTGTTATTCAGAATGAAGCGTGCAATTTATAAATAAAATAATAATAATATATGAAAAAAACGAACTGGAAATTTTTTAACCGAATCTTCGAATGTGCACAAGTAGCGACACAGCAACCCCCCCCCCCACCCCCCCCCCCCCCCCCCCTCCTTCCACCACCATTTCAGGAGCAGTCATACCAATCGCAGTCTGAGAACTTTTCCTTTGTCCGATTCGGGAAAATCGCTCTGTGATGGATTCGGAAACTAATCCGCGGCGTGTTTCGACAAAACCTTAGCATTATTTCCCGGTCGAATACCGGAGGATTAGCTTAGCAGTCTCCGCGAACCTGAATTGTGTAGACGATGAATTGTGAACTGTTTTGGGCTATATCCTTTCAGAACTGTATCGATTCTTATTTCGTGTTTCCCTTTTGGAAAACAACCAGCCTTAATTTCCTTACTTGGTAAAATATTTAGGTCCGTTGACCCCGGATTTATGGGCCCATAAAAATCAGAATAATAGGTAAGCCGTATATATCAACGGAAATTACGGTAGCCATCATACAAAATGTGGCGAAGTAAGATAGGTTATGGACATATATGTTATAATAAATTATATATATATATATATATATAGACACACCTTGTTTTAAGAGGATTATGAACACCAATTTGCCCTCCAATCTCTCCGTTGAATGTAGGCGAAAACTCCAGCATATTCATAGCGACTAAGCTCTCGTTCCTGGAAATATTTCACAGTGAGCAGGATTTTAGTTTCAGCAGAAAAACATTCATGGTCTACCTGTTTTTCTGCTCTTTCACGGGTCGCTCAGTCCATGCCAGTGTATGAAAACTGACAGGCAAAAGGGAGAGCCCAGGTTTGGTAGAGCATCAACTCTTAAATAATGTAAGGCAATATCAATCCGGTATTTCTCTATTTATTCTTGAGAATACATTGATCCTATGATTAATTCAATATGATCCGGTCATTGTGCATTTTTCATTTTTCTCTGAAAGGCTCCGTCGCTTTAGTTGGCTAATATGTGTAAAAATTGACATTGAGCAGCGAGAAACTCGCACTAACATTAAGAGTAATACGCACTAACATTACATGCCCGTCGCAAAGGCGAGAGGGGAAGTTCTTGTCTTCATTATGAATTAATATACCAGTAGGAAGATCAATTCTTTTCGAAACTTGCCTTCTTGAGAAGAGTTCGTATCAAGCTAGAGAAATGCAAAAGTGGAGATCTTTGGCATTAAATAGTATTTGATATTTGATATCTTTCTTTGGATATGTTAATGTCTTCCTTGTGGCGCGATGCCTTTGGTCTGGGAGATAATTATTTATATTTTTTTTTCCAGAAAAAACGGTGCCTGGGAGGTTACTACAGAAAATGATGTTCTCCTTATATCAAATATTCCATTATTTTTATTTTCCACTCGTTGGATATTACACATGATATTTTTTCTCCCTGATGACGTAAGCTTATCATATTATGATCGACTTTGCGTTTAATAACCTTTGATAAGGGCTTTATAAACATCTATTTCCTGTTATTTTCTTTTTCTTTCGGTTTAATTTCCGCAAATAAGTTCCCGTAATTTAAGGTTATGACTTTCACCATTTCTTTTTCTCTCCGTCTAATTTCCGCAAATAAGTTCCTGTTACTTGTGATAATGGCTTTTTTCCTGCCGCATATAAGTTCCTTTTACTTAAGATAATGGTTTTTTTTCTGCCGCAAATAAGTTCCTTTTACTTAAGATAATGGCTTTTTTTTCCTGCCGCAAGTAAGTTCCCATTACTTAAGATAACGTTTTTTTTTCCCTGCCGCAAATAAGTTCCTGTTATTTAAGATTATTTATTTCTTTTTTCCTTGCCGCAATTAAGTTACTGTTACTTAAGATAATGGGTTTTTTTCTTGCCGCAAATAAGTTCCTATTACTTAAGCTAATGGTTTTTTCCAGCCGCAAATAAGTTCCTTTTTACTTAAGATAATAGCCTTTATTTCCATCCGCAAATAAGGCTCTGTTTTCCTGCCGCAAATAAGTTCCTGTTACTTAAGATAATGTTTTTTTCCTGCCGCAAATACGTTCCTATTACTTAAGATAATGGCTTTTTTCCAGCCGCAAATAAGTTCCTGTTACTTAAGATAATGACTTTTTTTTCCTGCCGCAAATAAGTTCCTGTTACTTAAGATAATAGCTTTTTTCTCCTGCCGTAAATGAGTTCCCCTTACTTAAGATAACGGCTTTTTTCCATGCCGCAAATAAGTTCCTGTTACTTAAGATAATGGCTTTTTTCCTGCCACAAATATGTTCCTGCTACTTAAGATAATGGCCTTTTTTCCTGCCACAAATATGTTCCTGCTACTCAAGATAATGGCCTTTTTTTCTATTGCAAATAAGGTCCTGTTACTTAAGACAATGGCTTTTTTTTCCAGCCGCAAATAAGTTCCTGTTACTCAAGATAATGGCCTTTTTTGACCGAAGGGCAGACCTGGGTCACTCATGGAGGACTACTCACCCACCACCTGTGAATAGTCCTCCATGAGTGACCCAGGTCTGCCTAGGTCAAAATTAAGGTTTTCCTTCGTCAAACCTCGTCTTTTTTTTCCTGCCGCAAATAAGTTCCCCTTATTGAAGATTATGACTTTTTATTTACCTTTTTTTACTTTTTTCACCTTTTTTTCCCTCTTTCTCTCTTCGCCAGGTAAAGCTCTTCACCAGTGCCATCGGAGGAGAAGTGAGCGTCAAGGTCCCCTTCAAGATCATGCACCGAAAGGCGCTGGGCGAGACTGAAACCCCTGCCACCACACTGTTGCCTGAGGTGAGACACAAGCATTGGTGGTTCACTTTCTTTCTTTCTTCTTCTTCTTCTTCTTCCGGAATCTGTCTCTCTCTTCTCCTTCTTTCTTTTTCTTCTTCTTCCCCATGATCTCTCTCCCTCTCTCTCCCCCCTTCTTCTTCTTCCGTAATCTCTCTCTCTTCTTCTTCTATGGTCTTTTCATTTTTCTTCTTCTTCTTCTTCTTCTTTCGTGATCCGTCTCTCTCTTCTTCTTCTTTTTCTTCTTCCGTAATCTGTCTCTACCTTCTCCTTCTTTCTTTTTCTTCTTCTTCATCATGATTTCTCTCCCTCTCTCTCTCCCCTTCTTCTTCCGTAATCTGTCTCTCTTCTTCTTCTATGGTCTTTTCATTTTTCTTCTTCTTCTTCCTCTTCTTCATCTTCTTCTTCTTCTTCTTCTTCTTCTTCTTCTTCTTCTTCTTCCGTAATCTGTCTCTCTCTTCGCCTTCTTTCTTTTTCTTCTTCCTCATGATCTCTCTCCCTCTCTCTCTCCCCTTCTTCTTCCGTAATCTGTTCCTTCTCATTTCTATGGTCTTCTCATTCTTCTTCATTCTTCTGTGATCCGTCTCTCTCTCTTCTTCTTCTTCTTTTTCTTCTTCTGTCTCTCTCTTCTCCTTCTTTCTTTTTCTTCTTCCTCATGATCTCTCTCCCTCTCTCTCTCTCCTTCTTCTTCCGTAATCTGTCTCTCTTCTCCTTCTTCTATGGTCTTCTCATTCTTCTTCTTCTTCTTCCGTGATCCGTCTCTCTCTTCTTCTTCTTCCGTAAGCTGTCTCTCTCTTCTCCTTCTTTCTTTTTCTTCTTCTTCCTCATGATCTCTCTCCTCTCTCTCTCCCCTTCTTCTTCCGTAATCTGTCTCTCTTCTTCTTCTATGGTCTTCTTCTTCTTCTTCTTCCGTGATCCGTCTCTCTCTCTCTCTTATTCTTCTATGGTCTTCTTCTTCTTCTTCTTCTTCTTCTTCTTCTTCTTCCGTGATCCGTCTCTCTCTCTTCTTCTTCTTCTTCCGTGATCTGTCTCTCTCTTCTCCTTCTTTCTTCTTCTTCCTTGATCTCCCTTCTTTGTTGCCTGAGGTTAGAAAGGAAAATAAGTTGTTTTCTTTCTTCTTCTTCTTCCGTGATTTCTCTCTCTCTCTCTCTCTCTCTCTCTCTCTCTCTCTCTCTCTCTTCTTCTTCTTCTTCTTCTTCTTCTTCTTCTTCTTCTTCTTAGTTTATCTCTCTTCTTATTCGTCCTTGATATATCTCTCTCTTCTTCTGCTTCATCTTCTTCGTCCTCTCATATTCTTCCCTGATCTCTCCTACTTCTTCCCCTCTCTCTCTCTCTCTCTCTCTTCTCTCTCTCTCTCTCTTCTTCTTCTTCTTCTTCTTCTTCTTCTTCTTCTTCTTCTTCTTCTTCTTCTTCCGTGATCTCTCTCCCTCCTCGTGCATGTCTAATTAGCCAGCTATATGTATATTCAACCAGTGTTGTTTTTTTTTCTTTGCAATCTTGTCTGATGTTAGTTGGTTCTCGTGCACCCTCACCCGACTGTTTGATTTGTGTGCAGTCTTGTTAATGCTAGAGTTGTGTGTACTTGCACAATCGTTACTTCGTGTATAGTGTTGTCTAATGTTAGCTTTGTGGTCACTCCAACCATAGTTTTTCATTGTGTACTATCTTGCTTGCACTTGCAGTTAATATTATTTTCAGGTTGACTCATACATATCTCATATTAGCACTGTTTACCACTGGCTTTGTAAACAATCATGTCTTGTGTTAGCTTTGTGTTGAATGTGTGAACATTGTTATTTAATGTTAAGCTCTGCGTGCACACTTTCATTGTAGGCCTTGTGTACACTTCTGTCTAAAAACAAGCATCTTGGGCATCATGTTATTTCCTTTAGCACATCTCTGCTATCTAAGGAGAGACTATAATACTTTCTTCGAGCTGCCGTCTCCGCAGCCTCACAACTTTGCTATCGAGATCCAAACCTTCTTTGATTTTCACTCGATTGTCACGCTTTCGCCTGTTTTTTGCACCTGCTTCTAATTCGTCTTCCTCGTCGTCTCTGATTCCTTTGCGAACGTCAAGTAAGCCAGCGAAGGGCTTTCTTTTCCCTTAACGTGCTGTAACGAACGATTCGGGTAGTTGTTACGCGCTGAAATTCGATGCGCGAGCAGCTAGGCCGAGAATGAAATACAGAAAGCATGAATGAGTCGGAGAATATAATTATCTATAATATAGGAAACCTACCCGAGTTACCTTTTTATTCCTCGCCGAGTTATTTACAAGGGCCATAGACACGCATTCCCACGCGCATATAAATATGTATGTATTCATAAATATGTAGATATATATATTATATATACATACATATAAATATATATGTATGTATTTGTATGTATATATGTGTGTGTAAATGAGTTTGTGGACAAACTTGTGCTTACAAGGACTCTCGCAGCCGAACAAGTTTGTGAATGTACGAAGGACAATGTCACTGTTCAACTAACTGTGATGGAAGTTAGAGTGGGCTGTTAAATTGAGACAAAGGGAAACAATGGAAGTTGTTTTAAGGATGTTTGAAAAACAAAACAAAGCTTACCGATACCCGTGGGTGTACGTTGTCGTTAAGGAAATAAAAATACAACAAGCATTGCATATTCATCCACGCAAACCGCAGGAATTTGACTTTCTGCTTTCAATGAATGTATGACGAAATAAAGAAGTCTGCAAAACCAGATAAATGTATATTAAACAAAGTTAAGTAATGCAAAGACGATAAGCAAGACATTTAACTCAACGTATCTTTTCCCGGAAAAGATGTAATCAAAACAGGCCAATATAACCCTGTTATCTACAATTTTAAGTCCCTGTGATGACTTCACCTCACTGAGATGCAATACGTTCCTGAAATTATTGTCATTTTATTTCTTTATATTCGTTACTTTGAAACGGAAGCTTCGTTTTTTTTTATTTCTATATTCCATCACGTCTGTTTTTAACCGCTGATCTCTTCCCAGTTACCGTTCCTCAGAAATCGTATTATAACTTTCAGATTTACAGAAATGCCATTGTTATCGTTTAAGGAGAGAAAATCAGTCCTTATTTTCTTTCCTCTTGGCAGTGCTCTAGTTAAGAAATAGTCTTTTTTACACCGATGTTGATTATCATTTCAAAGACAACAATACTAAAACCTACACATATCAACAAAGTTATGTATGCCACGATAATGCTGAAATAACAGGAAGTCTCTCCATTTATTTACATCTCCATCTCTCTGGGGCGTGATACGAAGGCAGCCGGAGTCCTTCAAAGACGAAAAACTCACGGGCGGGAAGGATATTAACCAAAATCATTCTCGCGGGAAACGCATTCGGAGACGCTTCCGCACTTCGGTACTCAGGATGATAAATCACTCGGCGTTATGAACAACTGATGTGGAATACGCGAGTTGGAAAGGGGTGTGACATTCCGCTGACTCTTGACAGAATCGCGGAGAGAGAGAGAGAGAGAGAGAGAGAGAGAGAGAGAGAGAGAGAGAGAGAGAGAGAGAGAGAGAGAGAGAGAGAGAGAGAGAGAGAGAGAGAGAATTCGCATTCCGGGATGCGTCTCTGACTAATGGGATCGAAATAAATATGAATGGAATTTCAACTGCCGTAATCATGCAAGAATCACCAGAGTACGTTTCTCTGCCGCACAGGAGAGTGTCACAGGAGAACTTAAAAGAGGTTACAAGAGGGGAAAGTTATCATACTTGAACGACTGTCAGGCGGATGTGACGACAAACTAAACTTACGTGGAGTTATCGAAACAAAATATGACCGGCGCATATTGATGTCGAAAGGGAACGGAAGACGTCACTCTTGCAGCTGTTAGGATGTTTGGACAACGTCTCAATGTTTATGTTATAAAGTTAAATTCTGACGAGAAGCTTCGATCCACAAAGAACGGAACATCCACATCACCGGATTGATGAACACAAATATTTCCCCTTACGAACTGTGCAGAAGAGAAACAATATGAAAAATGTCAGAAAGTTTATAAGTCGCGTAAAATTCCTGGGCGCAAAAGAATGCAATAACATCACAAGCGACATCAAACTATCATTTCCTTTGTGTGTTATGCCCCAAGCAATAAGATAAAAGATGCCTGCAAGGTCAGGCGAAAGTTAGAAGTTTGAAAAAGGATTGCGAGGCGAGAAAAAGGTTCAGTAAATAAACGTGTTATTTGCTTCGTGTGTATTTTAGCCAGAGGGAAAACTCTACTAGCAACGATTCCCCAGAGTAACGGTTCGTATTGTCTTGGCTGTCAATTATCGGGGCTAAAGTTCCGTTCATTCTGACACAGACGTACTCAGTTTATGTTATTTTCTGAAGGTTTATTATTGGACTGAAGGGATATTGTATATTTTACTTGAATATTAGAAATGTCTTAAGAGTTATAGGAGTGCGCTCAGCCAGCTGCTCATGAATACAAGACGTCTAACTTAGGTTTTGTTTTCGATAACGGGTAATCTAGAGACATCGAATATCATTACAACACGAATATAATTAAGTTAGAATTATCTTTACTTTTGACTTTCTCAATCAACACGCACGCACACACACACATATATATATATACATATATATATATATATATATATATATATATATATATATATATATATACGATGGCTGTTAATAATGAATACATACAACTCAACTATAATTGGCATTCTTATGCAAAGCAGGGACCCCAAATTTTCCATATGAAGGAATTCAAGGAACATCAAAACAATTACAAAAATCGACAGCATCCGGAGAGAAGTCTTGAATGTCTCAAATTTCAATCAAGAGATCCTTTTAGGACTCCGAATTGAGATCAAACGACTGCGAAGGAATTAAAAGCAATGGTTGCTTTAAAAATATCAGAACGATGAAATGTGGGAAATGTTTTCCCTTTTCATCTCTCGGGGGGAGGTAAAATAAAGAAGTTAATCTAACATACCAACGTGTAAGCATATGCTGCACTGTCAAGACAGAGGTGAGTGGCTCAGTGGGTGGTGGTTGTGGAGGAGGGGGGGTTGCGGCTGGCCGAGAGAGAGAGAGAGAGAGAGAGAGAGAGAGAGAGAAGTCTTCATCACAGGCAAAACCAACTGCTGTAGAACCTTTTAGTGTGTGTGTGTGTGTGTGTGTGTGTGTAAAGAAGCATATTATATGTGTATGTATCTGTTGTTGACTTGAATAAACGGAGTTGCGTTATTATTTCTACTATCAAGATTATTATTCCTCACCTTTCACCTTAGCCATGGAAACCCAGAGTCTCACCTACACTTATATAAAAATTTACTTCTTCATTTTGAAATATTATATCTGCATATTGACGTTGTATGAATATCTCAGATGCAGCGAGACGTTTCCTCACAAATATGTTTATCGTATAATAAATATGAGTAATCGTGTACATATTATATATGATGCAGAGAGCACATCCCTATATGAATATGTCGTTATCATAAGCATTATTATAAAATGATACCGCACATGCAAAAGGTCAATGATATGAGTTTGCAGAGTAACTTGCTAAATGGCATGCAGTCCTTAAAGGCACCAAAAGAATACTTGTTAACGAATCCAATGTTAACTTGACTGGTTTTCAGGTTGAAAGTTCGTTCGTGGTTATATATATATATAATATATATATAATATATATATATATATATATATATAATATATACATATATATATCATAATATATATATATATATATATATATATCATATTATATATAATATATATATAATATAAAATGGTATGGGGAATGAAAGGGGGTAATTGGCCTGTTGTGGACTTTTGGATTCTTTAAAGCAAACAGGGCCACCCTGATTTTTCTCGAAACACCTCCGGGTTCCCTTTGTTACCGGCACCCATTATAAGAATATTACGTATCCGACTTACTGACTGGGGTTTGTTTACGGACATTACGCTCATGGATGCTTATTCAGTAAGTTAGTGGCCCATGTGTGCACATTATGAACTTAGGAATTCCTTCTCCTCCCTTGTGTTCTCAGTATTTTATGAATTAAGTATATCTTAGTTTAACCAGACCACTGAGCTGATTAACAGCTCTCCTAGGGCTGGCCCGAAGGATTGGATTTTTTTTTTACGTGGCTAGAAAATGCGACTTAATTTTTTTTTTAAGAGGGAGATCTTTGTCACTCGGGAAAAGTTCCCATTGCATCATATTCTAAGTTATTTTGATTTGTATCAGTTCATTTTTGAAAAAAAGTGGTGGTTAAATTGAGAGTAAAAGAGCTTTCATGATTCCCTATACGTACCTGACATTTAAGATAGATAATGTGTGGGATTTAAAACCACCGGTAAAAAAAAGTAATGTGAATAGCTCATTCCAACATGCAGCTCATGACATGTTATTAATATCGGGATACTTGGCTTTTAAAGATAAGCATGCAGGTGCTCGCATGATTAGGTCGCATGCTTGTGCCTGATCATCGTAACTTTCACCCAATATGTAAATATTATTATTATTTATTATTATTATTATTATTATTATTATTATTATTATTAAACTTATTAGAGCAAGGGTTTCCCCAAAATGCTCATTTATCTCAATATAAAAAGCAGAAACAAATTTGCAAAGGAAAAGATCGAAGCATTTCAATAAACCAACGAAACAATGTGAAACCAGCGTGCCCAAGGGAAGGACCCAAGCTTTCAATCCTTTTCCCCAAGAGTCCTTAAGCAGGTTATAAGTTATAAACAACTTTTGTTCAACTTTCGCGGAAAACTGAAGTTCATTAAGGATGACGAAGGACAAATCGATCGAGGGAAAGTAGGCGGCTGGGGACCAACGCTATGGGAGAAGGTTGAATCTCTGTGAGGCAATAAGGCGGCGAGAACTTGAATGACATTCACGAAGAATAGGCGCAACCCCTATTCATTTAGTTTACTATACCTCGGTTCATATTCTTTTTCTACCCTCTTACTGTCCACCCTCTGCTAAAAATAGTTTCATAGTGTAAATGCTTTGAGGTTTTCCTCATTCTACACCTTTCAAACCTTTCTACTCTAACTTCCCTCTCATCGATAAATGACCTCAAAGGTCCCAGTGTTCGGAGTTTGGTCTAAATTTCAGATTTCATTGATTGATTAATAAAAATGAATTCTAAAAACTTCCCATGTCCATGTAAAGGTGCATCTGAGAACAAGCATCTCTGGAGAAAGAAAGCCAAGAGGCACTTCTCTTGTGTGGTTCCTGTCATCCAACCACCAAGCAAGGTCCTCCCACACTACCTGAGAGGAGAACCAGAAAGAATGAGAGTGTCTGTTGCTGGGAACTAGGAACTTTTTAGCCTCCAACAAAGGAAGCACAAGTTAAGGAACCCATGACGGACTATCTTCTCCAAGGATGACAGGTGACCTATGATAAATGACCAGTGCTGAGCGGCATAATCCTGACGAGACAGGGACTTTTATGCAACCTCTCTCAACTTACTGATGCAAGTACAAATGAAATGGCGATGATTATATTATAAACATGACAATGACTATTCGCCACCACTGAAGAAAAGTGTATTTTCCCATCTGCTGTTCTCATTTTTTTGCCTTACCACCCACCTACGTAGAATGGCTTCGAATATCGAAGATCTCGAGGGACGTACAACTTCTATTGTTGAATTTTGAATGAGCTTCCAGAAATATACATATGAGGAACTCCAGCTGAGTTACGGATTGAGCCGACGTTATTAGTTCCTGGCGTTTGCATTATCATTGACCATTCCCATATATCAGCAATTCCTTTTTTATTTTATTTTTTGTTTTTATGTCTGCATTTCAAGTTCGTTCGTCCCGACTGTTATTCTGTATCTGAAATGGTCGCTTTAACCCATCGATTTTTCGTATCTAAGTCAATACTGCAAGTTCTTATTAAAAAAAAACGCTTCAGAAATAACAGATGGTCATTTAAACTCGAGTATTTCTCCCATCGAAATGTTGGCGTTGTTGTGAAAGAAAATATTTTAAAAATAAATATGGAAAACGATAGGGGTGTTTGTGTATATTAAAAGATTCGTGTGTTTATAGTAGATATCTAAAATTGTTCGTCAAATGATAACCGATATATATATAATCAGTTGACAAATAACTGTACGTCTGCATCTGCACTGAATACATGAAATTTTGATATACACAAACACCCGGCATGTTTAAAATCACATATATATATATATATATATTATATATATATATATAATATATATATATATATATATTTATAATATAATATATATAATATACATATATATATATATATATATATGTATTTCACTTGACTACTTGATATTTATGTGTATAAATGTCACAGGTACCGCGCTGGTAAATATATATACACACACACACACACACACACACACACACACATATATATATATATATATATATATATATATATATATATCATATATATATGTGTGTGTGTGTGTGTGTGTGTGTGTGTATGTATGTATGTATATATATATAATGTATATATATATGTACATATATATACCTGTCTGAGTGTATAATAAAATGTAAAAAAGCCTGTAGATATGTATGCGAACAACAAAAGTACAGAATAACACATCACTGCATCTGGCTAAATGTTCACAAGGCACCATGATCAGTCTTAGCAAGAGCACAATCAATGTTGTGATGCGTCTTCAGCTAAAAGCAAAAAAAAATAAAAGTGTTTTGATGTCTGTCGTCATTCTGCACACACACTAGTCATTATTCTGTCTCCAGAGAGCTTTACGTGTCTTTTGAGTCACAGAATCATCCCTTGGAAGAAGAAGACGTTCTCTTAAATAATCCTGCCGACTAATTTGGCTGCAGCTATGAGAGAGACAGAGATCGTATCTGCTTTTAAGTGTTACGTGAGGAGAGATTCCCACGTGCTTTGTTTCTTCTATATACATCTAACTGCGTGTCTATATCGTATGTGATTCACATTTATCTGTTGATTGGTCTACTCTATATGCTCTGCATGACTGGAAATCTCTTAAGGCAATTTTAAGAATTTGTTATTGACTTTCAATAGTCTATGGTATATATATTTCCTCCTTTTAATATATAAAATGGATATCATTAAGCTAACCCGCTCTCACCCACCCCCCGCCCCTACCTTCACTGTGGACCTACAAATATTCCCTTTTCTTCAAAAGTGGATTAAAAACTCTTATAAGTGTCCCATCAGTCATACCCAAGGATTAACTAGGTAACAAATGATGCCCTTCTCAAGAAATTTTTCTTAGCTGTGTACGGAAAGAGGACATATATACCAATGAAGTTAAGAAAAAAAAATCTAACACGCGATTAAAAATAAAATAAATGAATATCTCGGATCTGCACTGTCCATTCTTCCCATTTGCTTGACCGTCGCATGAAATGAAGTGTCTATCTCTCTCTCTCTCACTCTACTTAGCAGCTGTAAAGCCTAAGGAAAAATGTTTCCTTTCTTCTTCCTTTGGGAAACTCTTGACTTTTCTCACACCGTCTGCGTCATTCACTTCACCAAGTTCTCGTCTGTTCGTCATCGTGGACTGATTGTATATATATGTGTCTTTTCTTCGTATATTTCCTAACGATTACATCCATGTGAATAAAGATGTGTGAATACAGATAATTCAGAAGAGACGTAATTTAAATAGTCGTGGCCTCTGAGGACACCTTTCGCACAGCACAGAATCAAATCCTATTTTATTTTTAGAATATTAGGTAGCAATTAGAGCACTCTAGAAACGGAGGTTCATAGAGCTCCTTCATAGCCCATAGATTTATAGGTGGGAATATCATATATGTCTTAAGTGGAGAAATACACCCAAATCGTAAGTCCTGTTTAATCATTAACATGTGAATAAAATTTTCTAAATGCATTAACTACTGTTTCCTTAAGAGTTCCCTGGTACCTTTGAATAAAAAAAAAAAAAAAAAAAAAAAAAAAAAAATCCCAGAATTAGAAACTAAGGAATTTAAACCCTGATGACTGACGCCCATCTCCCAACATTTCCACCCTGACCTCTCTTGGGGGCGCGCAGTCGCTCAGCCCTCGCATGTCCCCCGACCCCACCCAGCAACCTGCCACTTCCTCGGGGGTTGTTGCCGGCCCCTCTCGAGAAGCACGGAGTAGGTTCCAAGCCGAGGGACCCCCTTCGGAGGAAATCCAAGAGGAAGGAACCTCGCCCCGGAGGAGGAGGAGGAGGAGCAAAGAGAGGGAGAGCGGCCCAGCCGTGGTCTCTCGATGCCTTCGACTCTGCAGACTGTGCCTCGGTCGGTGTTCCCCCACAACCTTCTATGAGTTCTCTTGTTTTTTCGTGACGTCATTCTGTCCTTGTTTTGTTTGTTTCTCTGTTTGTTCTTTAGCCTCAGTTCTCTTCCTTTTCCTGTCTACGTTTTGTCTGTGTGTTCGAATGCGTGCTGATGCTCAAGCCGATTATTATATTAATCCTCGTTTTTAGTGTGCTTTCCCATGATTCACATTTTTCATTTGTTTTTATTTCGTTTTAGTTTCGCTGGGTTGTCTTTTGTCTGATTTCAGATCATCTCCATTCCATTCCTTTCCATTCCTCACTCTCCGTCTTTTCTTTGCATCTCTTTATCTTCTGTTGCGTTATCATGAATTCTGTGATGTGCTCCGTATCTCATTTCTTTCTGTCGATAGAAAATATGGATTCGCTTTTTACAGCTCGAGCCTTTCGTCTGTTGCGAAATCGTATTAGCTGCTCTTTCTTCTCTTCTCTCTCTCTCGTCTCTCGATTCTCCTTCGTTCCCTCCTAAATTCATCTCTCTCTCTCCTCTCTCAGCTCCTCCTCCTCCCTCTCTCTCCTCATCTCTCATCTCCCTCTCGGCCTCCTCTCTCTCTGCTCTCTCTCTCTCTCTCTTCTTCTTCTCCTCTCGCTCTCTCTCTCTGCATATATATATATATATATATATATATATATATATGTATGTATAAATATATACTATATATATATGTATATATAGATATATAGATATATAATATATATATATATATATATATATATATATGTATATATCTATATATATCATATATATGTATATATATACATACGTATATATATATATATATATATATATATATATATATATATATATATATATATATACACACGAGTATATACATATATATGTGTGTGTATCTTATCACTGTATTGCGTGTCTTGTGACGACTTTCAGCTGTAATGACTTGTCAGATCTTCTTAATGTTGTCCGTCCGAGTATTTGTCTAACCTAGTGTATATAATCCAGATTACCGAGCTCTATTGGCTTTTTATTCTTATTTCTTTTAAGTAAGCCGAAGTTGATGTCGATGTTGTGATAGTGTCTGATATTTGTTCTTGTCAACAAGGCAGTATTTTGTCATATTTGCTTGTAAACTGGTGTTGTCTTTTAATGTAGTATGTGTGTTAGAAGAATAATTAGGAAGTGCTTTCTTTGCTTTTATGTTCTGCCATCAGAAGTAACTATCATCTTTCAGCAAAAGCACCATCCTGAGGGCTTTATTCCCGACAGAATGTTGTACAAATATTAAATGTATTCCTTTGGAACACCATCACGAAATATTAGATAACAAGATGTTGGACAGTGATGGCAGTAGATTTATTGATTATATTTTAATATTAAGTGTCTCTCTCTCTCTCTCTCTTCTCTCTCCTCTCTCTCTCTCAGTCTTCTCTTCTCTCTCTGTCTTCATACTATAGTATTATATATATTAGTTATATATATATATAAAATAATAATATTATTATACTATATATATATAACTATATAGTTATGTAGACATAAACGTCATCTCTCTCTCTCTCTCTCTCTCTCTCTCTCTCTCTCTCTCTCTCTCTTCATAGTGTATGATAACGCACATATCCATTGCAGATCGTTTTTATTTACTGTTTATTGATTTTTTGGGGCTCATTTTTTACCTTAATCCAGGAGGACTGAATTAATTCAGAGAGAGAGAGAGAGAGAGAGAGAGAGAGAGAGAACCCAGCCTAATCTTTAATTCATTGCGGCACTGTGCCCTAATGTACGCCATACCATCGCTTAATGTGGCAGCTATGTGTCTTTTATCTCATTTTTTCCCCGCGTTGTCATGTCGGCGTTACGATCTTGCTCCTACCCTGGAAGACAAAACGCCACATTTTGTTTTGCTGCTCGAGGGACACGCGGAAGTGTTGCGCTACTATACTTTGTTCATGTTGTTTAAGGGACACTCTACATTGCTGACCCCTACGTTGCTGGCTAACAGCATTAGGTCATTTTATATGTAAGTTTTTGCGAAGGGAAAGCTTGAAGCGCAAGATGAGAAAGCGTATCGTCAAATATTTCGAATGATTGGTATCTGTGGTACCTGTATACAATAAATCATTGAATGGGGACATATTACGAAACTGATCAGTCAATAAAGGTTCTGTCTTGGAAGTACACAAGAGTTGTGTGGTCTAGTACGCTGTTCTGTCTTATGTAAAGAACAAATAAAGAGTAAAAACAGCATAGGTCAACGCACATACCCTGTGGTACTCTAGACATGTTAGAGAAGCTCCACTAATAACACTATCAGCAGTCAGCACCAACAGTTTTATGTCGGTCAACAGAAAACACGTGAATGGGATGAGATGCATAATCTCCAACAACCAAAGCTAAGATACTTTCAAGCAAAAGCCTTATTTTCAACGAAGGAAAAACCAGCACTTTCTACCTTACAAGAGAGGCTGGTTCTATACTCTTCTCTACCTAAGCTTTGACACACCATATGTAGACTAACTACTACAGGTACTGCAGGGTAAGGCAGGGATATTTATGTAATTATATGTGAGTGTGTATATGTATATGTATATATATACACATATACATTAGTGAATATATTGAAATCAATTTTTATATATTTATGATTAACTGACATTTGATGCTATTCGGTCGGTTACTTCCAGAAACAAAACCATCCAAATCCTTAATTCCACCACATTCAAAATTCACATAACCCGGCAAGGAAGAAAGAAAGAAAGAAAGGAAACCTTTGATTACGCTTTTAAGCTTCACTTCCTTTGAAATCCCTGGATAGTATAAGAATCACATCTAAATAACATTATCTTTATGCTAAAGAGCCACTGCGGAAAACGAACGAGGTCCAAGGCAAATCCGATGATGGTGCTCACAAAATAGACACAGAAAGGTTAACTTTAGTGGTATAGTACCTCACCGATAACAGCGTTTTATGTCCACTGTCATTACACTGAAGAAATTCTCCAGTGGATGTATTGATCAGCGAAGGTGCTCCCTTGGAAAGAAAATTCGGAAGATCTCTCTCTCTCTCTCTCTCTCTCTCTCTCTCTCTCTCTCTCTCTCTCTCTCTCTCTCTCTCCATTTCGGGAAATCGGCTTTCTTTTCCTTTCACGCTTTCACGCGCTAGTTATTGAAGGTTTTTTATGGCGTTGCAGCAAGATGGGCCGGAGATAGAGAGGCTTTCGTTACATGGTTGGATGTGGAAGAATATTCATCTCTTTCTCTCTGTGAACCTGAAGACTTCATATGTGTATATATATATATATATATATATATATATATATATATATATATATATATATATGTATATTATGTATATAACTGAATCACGAAAGTTAGGAACGTGATAAATCCATGAATAAAGATATATGCCACGGGGCCATCTTTATATATATATATATATATATATATATATATATATATATATATATATATATATATATATATATATATATATATATAAACACGACTGACGACCAGGGATACATTCACTGCTTTTTACGTTAACTAGGCTCTCTCTCTCTCTCTCTCTCTCTCTCTCTCTCTCTCTCTCTCTCTCTCTCTCTGTCTCTCTCTCTCGTGGTTTTTGTCGAATTGCGGAGACACCTCGCTCGGTATGTGTCAGAAATCAATATTCAACAAAGCCACTCCCTTAAAATATATTTTTTTTTTGCATGTATACTCTCTCTCTCTCTCTCTCTCTCTCTCTCTCTCTCTCTCTCTCTCTCTCTCAGGCAATTCTACGAAACCTGGCACGAGGCATGTGTCAGAAATCCATATTCAAGGAGGCCGGGCCAGGCTGACAGTATACAGCTGATAGGCTCATGGAATTGTCCATGGGAGCGGTTTATTTGTGACAGCCTCTCCCTACCTCCCACCCTCCCCGTTATCTTTTCTCTTCCTTTCCTTTGACACGGCCAAGTACGAGTTCGTTTCGCTGCCGATCGAACAATAGGAGAAAAGCAAGACATGAGATCCAAGCAACAAAACCACCACCAACACCACCCCCCCCCCCCCCCCCCCCCCCCCCGGCTGCTCCGCCACTCTGGTTTCCGTGCGGGAGAAAATAATTGCGTTGTGCAGTCGGCGAACTTTTACTTTCTTTTTATTTTTTAAGCAGAGAATATTTAATTTCATTGTTCAGATTGGAAAAATTAAAGGAAAATATACTGTAATCAACCCTACGTTTTCAAAATGCGAGAGAGACGGAGAGATCAATTTTCATTCCCCATTTTCTTCCTGTTCAACAGTATAAAAAAAACTGATTCTCTTATCTTCCTCATCTCACTAATTTCGTTCGATGAATTATTATAGATGACCGGTTAATGCGCCTTGCATGAAATCATTTAACGGTTTTGTATCCGACCAGTTATATTCCTTTAATGTCTTATAATTTTTCCATCTTACTTCCTTCATTTCATACCTTCCTCTAGTAAAACACTTTTATGGAGAGCAATCACCCTTATCCATTCGCCAAAAATACCAAATGGCACATAACCCAACTTACCAAAACCAACCTAATCCATGACATCATTGACCTAACCCTGCTTCATCTACTACATCCTAATTAAAAAAAACATCCGTTATTCGTAACTCAGTTCTCCAAAATCAGCTTCTCGCTTTTCAGCACTAACTCACCCAATCTCTTTTTGACACAGTAGCACAGAATCTCTTATTTTCATCGGCCAAAATAGTAGACTGTCACGCTTCTGCTACGAACTATTTCCGCTGTCACTGCGGGTGTAGATTTTCTGAGCTTTATTTGTCGCTGGCCAGTTCTATATCACGACGAGAATGTCGATTGTTCCTGCCTGAAAAGGTCGTGTGTGTGCGTGTGTGTGTGTGTGAATTTGGCCCATTTCGCTAACTGTCGAGGTCAGGGAAAATGGGGATATCAGTTTCAGCTGCCACCTGGTATGGAAATTTCAGTTTCACGTACGTGCGTATGCATGCATTCATATACATGCATGTATACGTATGTAATGACATAGCTACACATGCTACAAACATAACACATATATTGTGTGTGTATAGTTTCAATTATATGCGTATTCATGCATACATGACATGTCATGCATGTATATGTATGTAAAGACAGCCACACGAGCTACAAACATACAGAGATTACACACACGCGCACTATATATATATATATCTATATATATATTTATATATATATATATATATATACATATATATATATAATATACTGTTAGATAGATATGGTTTGTAAATATGAATACATACATCATGAAATACGTAGTACTCATTTATTTACAAAACTTGCAGACAAACATTGTGCGGGTAAATTATAGCTTTAAATCGCCGTATAAAAGTCAAAATTCTCAATTCACTAGGTTTATACACGGTGCGAGCTTACAGCAAGTTTTAACAAACTCCCTCCCCCTAGGCCCTTCCATTGTTCCCTTCGGGAGGAACAGAAGCCTTCGTGTAAAAAGAGAGATCTCGGACGGAAGTTTCCTATTATGGCAATTCAAATATTTTATCATTTTCTGAAGCTATTTCAGGTGTCGACACGTACTTTTACTTGAAGTATCTTCAGCTTTTTTTTATTCTTATCTTTCAAATGCTTATATGCAGTTAATAACGCTAGCATGTGTGTGGGTGGAAAAGAGTTCATTCCATTTGTGCTGACATCAGTGTGGTGTAATCATAATCACTCTAACTTTATTATTATTACAAATCTCTATGAACATCAATCAAAATGCACTCACATTTTAAGAAATTGGCCACTAGTTATCCTTAATTGCTCGGGAATGAGAAATACAATGTTCGGGAAACATCCGGGGCTAATGAATCGTAAACAAACGCTCGTCTGCGTTCTGATTGGATTCCTCCTCAATTCTCTCTTCTACTAAATCTTATGTTCGTAATCGATAAAACTTCCTCAAATTGGAATTTTAAATGTATAGGGCTTTTGTAAGTTGTACTGAAATTACTAAACAGTTATTTCTAGCCTAAGGAGTCTCTGTTCCTCCAAAGTTTTACGTTCGAGAATGATCTGTCATTAAATTTAATCACAAAGGTAGATTTTGTGGTGGATTAATTATATGGAAAACAATTAGCCAAACCTACAATAATATAATGATAATCATGCCCCACTATTTTGTTCGCATTTACACGTCTGTTACACTGTATCACATCATACCATGTTTTGGTGACAGCTCAGGAAACAATTAGGACAAGCCCATGGTAAGTATAACTGTCCATATATATATTCATATGTAAATGTGAGTGTGTGTGAGTGTGTCTGCGTATAAATACTGTAATTAATTACTATGAACTTTTAATCCTCATGTTATATTGCCATTAACTAATAAATCTTGTGCCTTTTCTTCAAGAATAACGGAAATCGAGTGTCCACCTGCTAACTCGACGCCACACCCTTTTACCAAACATCTTTGTCATCTCCAAAAATTCATTGTCTTTCTTTCATGTGAGTGAATTCAATCAAAGGATATTTCTAGTGCAGTAGACGAGTCTAATCCTATAACACTCGCGGGGGAATATTTGCCTCTCAGACTTCTGAAAAAAAAAAAAGCTATGATATGTTGATTTTTTTTTATTGGAAACCAACGTAATCCAGCTTTATATCTTCAAACAAACGTTCAGAAATATACTAGATAAACGAAATGAAAAGATTAAAAGAAGAAAAATATTTGAATCTGCACACACCAGTTTGGCAAATATTTCTCCGCAGACAACATTGATAAATAATGCTTCCGCTTCCTCAGCCAAGTTCAGTAACTCTCTCTCTCTCTCTCTCTCTCTCTCTCTCTCTCTCTCTCTCTCTCTCTCTCTCTCTCTCTCATCTGATATACAGTAATGCTTGCTTAATGCGTATGTAGTGGCACATCACTAGATACATTCCAGTCACCAAAATATTAACTTTTGAAATAAAAAAAAAAATGGCGCAGATGATGAGACGATGCGCCATTGTCCTGAATAAGAGAAACGTTTCTTAGCTAAAGTATATAGTTATATAGTTAAACAGCTCAATAGATGCGTGATTTATATCGAAATTTCAGTAAAGTTGAAATGCACAGGTTCGCATATGCAAGAATTCATACTGTCAGTTATTTGCTTTCGTAAATTAGCTCTGAAAATGTAACTTTAAGATATATATAGTTACCAGCCGTAGATATTTGATGCATTTAAACTGAAGTGTGTTCCTACCATGGCATTTTACCTATGAATTTTGCAGTAAAGTGCAGCAATATATTCATATGTTCATTCATAGTTGATTTATATATTCATGAATTGCTTTTCTGTTATATATGTACCACATGATATTTTCAGGAGTGCTCTTACACAGACAGAAAAATAAAGTACACCGACATATTCATATACCCAAAGTAACCGTTCAATTTAATACAAACGTATTTCTACATATACATAATACATACATAAATACATACAGACATGCAAAAGCGAGCTCGTTACAGATATATATATGTTATATATATATATATATATATATATATATATATATATATATATGTGTGTGTATATATATATATATATATGGTGGTATATATATATATATATATATATATATATATATATATATATATATATATGGGGATACAATCCACAATGAAGTAAACTCCTCTTGTAGATTAAAATATATAGTACTTGTATAGGATTAGAGCTTTTTGTGGATTGTATCCCCATTTACTTAGAGGTACGACATAGTACCTGGCTTCTGCATATATATATATATATATATATATATATATATATATATATATATATATATATATATAATACATACATATATATATATATATATATATATAATCTTTTTATGAAAGACACACGAGAAAAGGAATAAGTAAAGAGGAACAAGAATCCAGAAGGAAACCGATGACTAATGAGGGGGAAAGTTTCGGCGGGACCTCTCAGAAGATCTGGACCAGCTGCATTGTCCTGGGAAGGTCTCATGGTGTGTGTGTTTGTTCATGAAACCGCTGCTAGGTTAAATTGCTTAATTAACCAGGCTAGCAAAATATATATATATATATATATATATATATATATATATATATATATATGAATATTTTAGTAAAAGGATCTCATTCAAACTGAATGGTACCTAGCGGAGGTATTTTATTCATAAAAGTTACAAGCTTTCGAAGACAAACAGTCCTCATCTGTCCTTGAGAGCTTGTAATTTTTTTGTAATAAATAACTCCGCTAGATACCATCCACTTTGAGTGAGGGCCTTCTAGTAAATTTACTGCTGAATAGAACAATTGTGTATGTGATAAGTTAATATATATATACGTATATATATATATATATATATATATATATATATATATATATATATATATATATATATATATATATATATATATATATATATATATATATATACATTTACAATAGTATACAAATGTCAACCAGGAAACTGTGTGATATAGAGATTACATAGTAATAATTTTAAAAGTGTGAGTTTGTTTACTTTAATCATCAGATACTTTAAAAGGAAAATATACTGTTATGAGAGGGATGATTTTATCCGAGAAATTAAGGCAAAACATATTTGTTTTCAGATAAGGAGACTATTCTAGTTAAGTAAACAAAAGAATTGCAGACGAATATATTCAGGAATTGACTTATTTAAAACAAAATGCTCACAAGCAAGAAAATAATATTATAAAACACCAAAATAACTGAAGTTAGAGGACAGGAGATGAAAATATAATTACTGTATTAGGAAAAATGTAAATGAATGGTAGACGATGGAATTGTTAATTGTCAGAGCAAAATCTAACGATGTTGTCATTAGACAGAACAAATCATTGTTGGAAAAATAAATAAAAGAAGGACGAAAAATACTGGACCGATTAACATTTTTTTCTTAAGAAGACAATCACTCAGACAACTGGAGAAATAACAGAATCCAAAATAGCAGAGAATGATGGGATAAAAAAAAAATTGCTACGTATGCGAAAAACGAAAGAAGAAAATGAATGAACAGTGAAACTTTGTTTTGCAGAGCACGCAAGCACAAATGTAAGATCTGAAGCGGCCCCCCACCACCCCAAAAACATAGACACACACACGCACAGACACACACACGCACACACATACACGCAAGAGCTTTACCTCTTCTGTGTCATTATTGTTGGTAGAGACAATGGAAGTCACAACAATGGCAGCTTCTCGAGCCTAGAAAGTCCCCACAGGAAGAGGTGACCTACTATTTCAACGAACTTTATCTTAGTTTGCAATGCCAGTGCTTTTGCCCGTTGAGATATATATATATATATATATATATATATATATATATATATTATATATATATATATATTATATTCTAATGTACTTTAACAGTAGGAGTAACAGCCAATAAATTGTGACAGTAGTTGAGGGCTAATAGTAGTAGTAGAGTGACAGTTGGAAGAGAAATACTAGTCATTGTATTAGAGGAAAAATTATGCAGCATCAATGTATGACCTGAGAAAAATTATGCAGCATCAATGTATGGACCTGAGAAAAATTATGCAGCATCAATGTATGGACCTGAGAAAAATTATGCAGCATCAATAATTTATGGACCTGAGAACCAATGTCGCAAATTAATGTGAAACCCCAAGATGCCTACCAAGGAATCTTAATATGTTGAAGAGTTTGATCTTGACAGTATAACTATAATGAGCATACCAAACCGAGAAATTGTGCAGGATCGTTTTTATTCAAGAAGAGCAGCTCTCTAAGTTTGGTAAAAATCCTTAATTTTAGAAATCCCTGTATCCTGTTTCACCCGAGATACCAATGCTGTTCAGGACCTGGGATGCTAAAATCAAGGACAGCAGATGCAAGCGTTCCACTGCACTTTCGAAAAACGAAATGAGAATTAGAGTGAGAGAAAGGATGACAGTACTTTTCAGAGAGGAAAATAAAAGCACTGATGGCAAGAAAATGCAGGTGTAAAGGTTAATAACAGAACGAATTTTAGTACAGAACATGCAAAAGTGAAAGGTGCTTCCTAATAAGGATGTAATCCTTCGTCAGGGGCGACTGAGGCAATTCTGCAAGATGCAGGAGTAGAAGAGAATATATAGATTTGATAATGAGACAACTGAGGCTGTCAGGAGGGAAATTATGCTTAAAAGAATACCAGGAGTATGATGGATTATCAGCGAGATTCTGCGGAACGGTTGTGAGAGCATAATTGAGTGGCTGACGAAAGTGAGTAAGGTTCATTTGGATGAGGATAAACTCTCAAGGAATTGGTGAAAGGGATAACTGTTGTCATAAAGCAGCTGGCTTGTTAACCATCTG
Organism: Macrobrachium nipponense; assembly: GCF_015104395.2. Classification (NCBI taxonomy): domain Eukaryota; kingdom Metazoa; phylum Arthropoda; class Malacostraca; order Decapoda; family Palaemonidae; genus Macrobrachium; species Macrobrachium nipponense. The sequence goes on along the minus strand of NC_087221.1, from coordinate 52,693,183 downwards.
TTTGCTTCGTTGGGAATAATTCAGTTTCGTTAAATAAAGTTTTTCTGCCCAATATAAATGATATGAGAAATATTAGTTTAAATAACTTTTATGACGTACGAAAATAGACATTTCTCACTAACGCGAGTTAATTCTAGGCTCCTTTCCCATAGCAGCAAAACAACTTAATTTCATAAGTTTAGGCAAATGTAACGATGCAGTAAATAGCATATCACATACAAGTGAAAAACTTTTTTGGTATAAATCCCCGTATATATATATAGGTTTGCGCGAGGCTAAATGGTTCGTTTCGCGTTTTGCCTTTTGCACTCACGACTGAATTCGGTTTTGGCAGAAAGGGAATAAAAATAATAATAATAAAAAAAAAGAATCAGTTGAAATGTTTCCATTTATATCTTTCCTAGATTGCGAAGTCGCTGACGTAGCTGTATTGACAGACCATCGCCGATACGTGCGCTTGACATCGAACTGCTTTTATTTGAGAGATGAGATGAGAGAGAGAGAGAGAGAGAGCCGAACGTAGAGAGACGAGAGAGAGAGAGAGAGAGAGAGAGAGAGAGAGAGAGAGAGAGAGAATGACAGCCAGAATCAGAATGGGGAGAGAGAGAGAGAGAGTAAAAAGACAGCCAGAATCAGAATGAGAGAGAGAGAGAGTAAAAAGGCCAGCCAGAATCAGAATGAGAGAGAGAGAGAGAGAGAGAGAGAGAGAGAGAGAGAGAGCTTTATTCAAGTCGACACTCGCGGCAAAAACCAGAGAAGATAATTTGTAAAGAGGTAATCCCTCCCTTCAGATGAAAAGGACTTTACCAAATGGTCATCAAAGGATCCTGGTTTTTCTGAGACTGCTCGAATCTGTCGTGGATTTCATTGACCAAAATGAGATCCTTCTGGCGATTGCTATAATACAACTTTACCCCTTCTCGTTTGTATTGTTTTTATGAGTAGTACTGTTCGCCTTTTTACTTTTATTTGTGTTATTTATTTATCATTTTTCATTTATACATATAAATATATATATACATATCTATAAATGTTTAAATTCCCATTTATTCATATATGTGCATATCTATAAAGAATTGAATTCCCATTTATACATATGTATATGCATATCTATAAGTGATTAAATACCCATTTATCACTATATGTTTAAACCTTTACATATAAATATATAAATGTATACCTATAAATGATTAAATTCGCATTTATACATATATATGCATATCTATAAATGTCTGAATTCCCATTTCATACATACATACATACATATATATATATATATATATATATATATATATATATATATATATATATGCATATCTATAAATGTTTGAATTTCCATTTATACAAATATAAGCATATCTATAAATGTTTGAATCCCCATTTATGCATATACGTTTATATGCATATCTATTTAAATGTGTAAAGTCTCATTTATATGCATATCTATTTAAATGTTTAAAGTCTCATTTTTACATATCTATAAATGTATAAATTCCCATTTAAACAAATTGATACAAACCACCTTCTAAAAATGTGCAAAGAGTAATTTGTATACATGGACTGAGAGACAGAATCCTCAGAACTTCGCCGATAGCGGGAGCTTGTGGGCGATGGAATGTTTTTAACAAGCATACCAGAAAATCTCTCTCTCTCTCTCTCTCTCTCTCTCTCTCTCTCTCTCTCTCTCTCTCTCTCTCTCTTCTGTTAGTCTGCATATTTTTGTGACGCAGGCTATTGCCTCACTCTCTAATGTTTTTTTTTTTTTTTTTTTTTTTTTTTTTTTAAAGTTTAAAGCGTTTTGACGGTATTTCATTCTTCGTCGCTTCTCAAGGCAATATCTTGATAAAACCGGCCTATATTGCGTAGGTGGATATACAGTCGCTATGGACTAAATCCCTTCACTAAACGTTCATCGTTTGATGTTTAAGACGAGATCTAAGACAAATCTATTCAAGAACATTTATAAAAAAAGAATGAGTGACTCATGGAAGAGGAAGTAAAGGAAAATACAGAAAGAGGAGATCCCATACATTAAGAAAAAATAAATTAATAAAAATAGATAGATAAAAGTGTATTGAAATGCACGGAGAATGGTACTAGGGTAGTAATGCATTGCATTTTCGCTTGAATTTTTTTAAAGTTCCAACTGCACGACAACCTGTGGGAGGCTGTTCCACAATCCAACGGTCTGAGGAATAAAGGACCACTGGAATTGAGAAGTTCGACAGCAAGACACATTTACAGCATATTCGTGTCGCTGTTCAGCGAATCTGACTGCTGTCGGCAGAGAAAGGGGATCCGGGATCAACAGTAAATATGAAAGATCTCTGCTGAAATACAACTTATGAAAAACTTGGTAAACAAGAGACCGTCCGTCGATGGTCCAAGTCATACCTGCTACTATTGGGAAACAGAAACCTACCACAACGAATTATTCTATCGGAAAGAGATAAATAGATGAAGCTGATTCATTTCCTGCCGATAAGTTACTCTTTTCACATTTTTGAGGTGGATTTTTTAATTTTGTTTAAATGGGAATTTGACCTAGAAAGTTTTTTCGATAAGGTCTTTATTTCGCTTGTAATTTTTTTCGTAGATAATGACTGAGTAACGTCCATTAAGTATGTATTCATAATATATTGATTTACTTTGTATTAACTGGATAAAAATGTCAATAATAATTTATTCATTACTTTCTTTACTACAGTCTTCAACAGGTATTTTTGCGTGATTATATTTTGTGTGCATATATGCATACACACGTGCATACCATGCATACATATGTAGTTCCCGTACAGTCACGTTTTCATGGGAGTGTCTAAATACATATATATAGTTACCGTACAGTTACTTTTTCATGGGAGTGTCTATACGCATACGTAGTTACCGTACAGTAAATTTTTCATGGGGGTGTCTAATTAAATTCTTTACATACTATAAAAACAGCCCTGTGGAAAAGTGCAACGAATCATCCAGAGCAAATCAGGGGAAACGAACGAACATACGTACAGACAGGTTGAGAGATGGAAAGAAAAATATACAAGAAAAACCGAGTCAACAAAAATACATGAATATTCTAAATGTATGTATGCGTCTCTGGAGAGAGAGAGAGAGAGAGAGAGAGAGAGAGAGAGAGAGAGAGAGAGAGAGACTACCCTACATGGTTCGGGTGTTCACCTTTAATTTCTCCTCCCTGTGAAACCTGTGGCCAGGCAGTGAATTCAGAGTATTCCAGAGTCGCGCCCGCAAAATACCTTCAAACACAGAGGCAGTGTTGCAGGCAGGGCACCTCTGTGCAGCTCTTCCGGACAATGGAAGGGTAGACGAAGATAAAAGCTTGGGTATTTTAAGGCGTAATACGCTTTATTACCCCTGGGAGAGTGGTGCAAAGTTTCAATGCGTATTTAGGTGTTCATATATATACATATATATATATATATATATATATATATATATACATATATATCTACATACTTTATGTATATTATATATGATAGATTATATTATATAAATATACACTATATAATATTATTATGTTATATATATAACTATGTATATCTATAGTAATATATAATATATATCTATATATATATATATATCTACATACTTTAGTATATATATATATATATATATATATATATATATATATAGTATATATGTATATATACATACATATATATTGATGATATATATATATATATTAATATATATATATATATATATATTATATATATATATCTATATATATATGTGTGTGTGTGTGTGTGTGTGTGTGTGTGTGTGTGTAAACAGTCTTTGCTCTAATTTCACTTCTTAAGCAAAAAACAAAAATAATAAGCAAATAATACAAAAAATAAGAAAATTCAATTTCTAGGTTTATTCCACTCAAAGTTTTGAAACAGAGAGAATGTTGTAACAGAAAAGGCCTTGAATGCTTGAATGCATTCCGGAATTTCGCTGGTTGTTGTTGTTGCGGAGCGCCTCCCAAATTAATGCAGTTTCGAATTCATTAAGTCAAAACAAAAATAAAAATAAAAATAACATTGACTGCCACGTGAATGTGGAGACTAGTTTTCCAATTAATTTGCAGAGACGAAGGAGCTCGTTTTTTGCCATTTTCTGCCATTTAAAAGCAAAAAACAACATGAATAGTAAAATCTTCCTTATATATTATTTTTATATGTTTGAAAGATATAAATAAGGTAAAAGTGGTGGTGTTATTACTAAAATCTTCCTTATATTATTTTGATATGTTTGAAAGATAGAGGTAAAAGTGACGATTTATTTCACTTGTTTTCGCTCGCGTTAAAAGGCCATTAAGATGAATTAGTTCCGCATTCAAGGGACTTAAGTTTCTGTACCGAAGGTTTAGGTTTTCCTCTTCATGACTGTCAAATAAATGCGCCCACGAATATTATTTATTGGCGATTCTGAAAATTCTTATTCAGAGTTCTCTGCTTCGATTCTTGGGTTCTTTACTGGCTCAAGAATGCCAAAAACTTGTCATAAGATATACATACATACATATGTATATATGTGTATATATATATACATAATGTAGTTATATATACAACTAGACAGATATACGTATGATTTACATAACGTTTACATGCATATTGAATACTGTATACATTTCGACATCGAGTTTATAATATATATATATATATATATATATATATATATATATATATATATATATATATATATATATATATATATATATACAGGGTGTCCATAAAGTCCCAGTACCATTCTGGGCAATAAATACTTGTAATGGCACTGGGACTTTAGGGACACCCTGTAGATTTATATATAATAATATATATATAATATATATAATATATATATATATATATATATATATATATATTATATAGACTTGAATGTATATTTGAAGAATGGAAACAAGATTAATGAACAATGAATTTTCGCTTTACATTAACAACGAGTTAGATTTTTCGAGGTTACCATTAATGATATAACAGTGAGAAAGTTGACTATTTCTTTTTAATGGGTATTACAGCCCATTCGGTATATATGAAATACAAAATTATGTGAAAGCACGGAGTGAAAATACACCACGAATAGAATACCATCAAAGCGCAACCGAGATGAAATGAGGATATGAAAATTTGAAACGCTTTGGCAGCTCATCTCTGGAAACAGAATGCCAGAGTCTGTGCAGGTATCGGGAACACAAAAGGAGCAAAGAAAATACGTATATAGAGCGGAGTCAGTATTGAGGCTGGCAGGAAGTGTATGAAAGGGAAATTTTGCTGTGGAGATAAAAGATATTTTATTGGGGAATTATAACTTTCATACAGATGTTATGTTGATGGATGTTGGTAGGGAAATGGGATGATGGACGAACTTGTCGATTGAGAGAAAGCGAGATAATAAATGGAAGGCTGGATTTTTGGAGGGTGGCAAGTTCGTACAAAGAGTGAAACTTGCAAATCAGGATGATTTTGTGCTCATATGCAATCTTTGCTGTAGAGGAGCCTGGAAACGGAAGGGGAAGCTCATATAGCAGAAACGGACTGTTGCTGCAAGACTTTCTCTCTCTCTCTCTCTCTCTCTCTCTCTCTCTCTCTCTCTCTCTCTCTCTCTCTCTCTCTCTCTCTCTCTTAGCCTGAAAATGAAAGTATGAAAACTTTTACTTTCTCTCAGCGTCAGTCATTTTCCTCTCAGCCTGAAAACAAAAGAATGACCCCTCTCTCTCTCTCTCTCTCTCTCTCTCTCTCTCTCTCTCTCTCTCTCTCTCTCTCTCTCAAAAGTCAGAGGATAGACGAGCGTGCTCACAGACCCCAGTGTTGCAGCAACAGTTGGTTCAAAGGAAATTATGATGGCAGAGGGACGTACAATCGAGATTATTGCCTCCTTTCCCGAAGGACTTACTCTCCTTTGAAGGATATGACGCGTTTATTAGCAGATTCCTTTTCGTACTTTATCGCCTTCATTTTCGTTTTCACGTTACTAGGGTATTAATTCTATTAGAAGGTCATTTAGTCCTTGTGGATATGTTAAAACAGTTTTTTCTGTATTTTCTAGTCGTCGCTTGGGATAGATATGTCAAAAGCACTATTATTATTGATTCATTTTTCGAGTCGCGAATCGTAAACTCTATATGGATAAGACATTCAATTTAGATTTTTTTCCGTAAACTCTAGCTTTCACAAGAAAACTAGACTACAAGGCTATAACTATCGTATTGCTAGAAAATTTACTAATGCTAATCAAATCCAAAAGAAAAATTCGTACAGAAAAAACGGGCTGTCATCGCACCTCTTAGAAATATTTTTATGGATACAATTTGTACCAAGTTGTCACACACACACTGTACGGACAAGAATCAAGGGGAGTCAAAGGCAGGTAGTCCTCAGGAAATCTGCCTCAAGGGGAAAACACAACAACCTCAAGGAAATTCAAGAACAAATTTTTAAAAATCCCCAGAAAACACTCGGATGTTCCTGAGGGACGCAGCACAGCATGCAAGAAACAAAATATCAATAGGTAGCCAGACTCCCAAAGGTTACACCAGGCTCGGCTATTACCTCCCCAGCCACGACAGTCCTAACAATTTAGACATCGATCCTCACGAGCTGAATTTACTGACTTGTAGCGATAGCATTGTTTTCCAAATATCATATACACTCCCATGCTTCCTTGTAGAGAGTGCAGCAATAAAATCCTGCTCCCTTGTAAAGAGGACAGCGCCTAAAATAAAGTGAAATAAAAATAACTTCAAAATATCATCATTCTCAATAGGAACACCCCTGGTGATCTAGTACTTCGTGGACGTAAGATAAACCTGTACAGATCTAGAAAAGAATAGAGACACAAGAAACAATGTACGCTCAACACACACCCAACGAAAAGCAAAAGAAATTATCAGTTCGCTTTGCCAGTGCTTGGGGATTCATATGTAGAGTTTCTTATTAATACCTTACAAACCAGTGTTGCCTGATGTCATTACTGGCACCAGCACATTATATATATTATATATATATATATATATATATATATATATATATATATATATATATATATATATATATATATATATATAAAATCATAAAATATACAAAATGCAAAAACATGTATGTATATATATATATATATATATATATATATATATATATATATATATATATATATATATATGTGTGGCAGAAATTTCACTTTTGCCATTTTGCTTGTGCATACACTGTATGTATGCAACTGTTTAAGCGTGTGCTGGAATTTGAGTATATATGTAATAAAATTACCTTTTTATTTAGTCTGCTTCCTTGAGCTCTGTTCTGTAAGTTATTTCCATGAGCCCATAATCCTCTTTTAATATGGATCAAATACACCAATGGTAAATTTTAACAAAAATCATGTGTTTAGTAACTGGATATTTGTAAACTTTGTGTGACCACAAATGGTGATGCATTTCATTGGTCCACAATTCACATCTGATGCACTTCATGTTCCAGAATTCAATCATAAGATATTTTGTCGATCCATAGTTCAACCTTTTATGCAACCAGAATTTACTCCCGAGTTTTTTTTTTTTGTCTATCCACATTCACGTTTGAAGCTTTTCGTTTTACTTAAGGAAATTTCATGATTCATAATTGCATTTTGATGGAATTCATGCATTTGTAATTCACTTCTCATGCATTTCACTTATCCATAACTCACTGTTGATCCAAATTACGGATTAATATTTCACTTTTGATGCCGTTCATATACATGTAATTTACTTTTGATGATATTCATGTATGTACGATGAAATTGTCCTAAATGCATTTCGTTTATTCGTAGGTTACAGTTGGTGCAGTTTATGTATGCATAAACTACTGATGCTTTCCATGTATGAGTAATTATTTTGTTATGCATTTTTACATATCCACAACTAATTTGTAATGCATTTTTACATATCCACAATATATTTGTAATGCATTTTTACATATCCACAATTAATTTGTAATGCATTTCTTATGTCTTTGGATTTACTATTTATGCATTTCCTGCATACCAAATTCAACTTCGCTAAAGAAATTCTCTTATCTCCGCAGGCTCCAACCAATGGGGCACCGATCACTACCTCCCAGTCCATGTTTGACCTGACCTCGACTGACACTCGCCGCGGCAGCGCCAAGACTCGGCGCTCACCTCCCTCGCGATCCACCAGCGAGGACTCGGGAAGGTGCTCCGAGATGGGCCAGTCTCACGTCGACCCGGACAGGTTCCGGACGAGCCTGCAGATTCAAGCGAGGAATCGTAACAGGCTCGTGGACTCCGCCTGCTGAGTCGGCCTGGACTCAGCCGCCGAGTCAGTCGAGTCTTGGTTGGATCCATTTACTCCTTTCCTGAGAACCTGGCCAGCTTAGCTACGTCAAATCACCTCGTCTGCCCCCCCGCCCTCCCCCTCCCTCCCCCAACTCAAATCGAGCTTGGCTAATCTGCTGAGCTTGCTGGATTCCTCAGCGAGCTGAGTTTAGCCTTGAAGCTGCAAACGGTCTGGTCAAGCCTCCCGATGTACCACTTTGATTCACTTCAGTCAATCTGCTACATCGCTTGTACTCATCATTGAGTCCAGTTTGTCTGAACCGTTTTGCTTACCGAGTCTGCCTTACTCATCAGCCTACTTTACCTTGGATGGGCCTAACTAATGATCATCACCTAAAGAATTATTGCACAGTCAATGCAGTCAGGTTGTGTGATGTAGCAAAGACACAAATCTTGGTTTTAAAGATGAATGTAAACTTTGTATCAGTTAAGGAAATCGCAGCCATTCTGATCTGAACCTCCACGAAGTCGTGACCAAAAAGGACAATCATCACCAAAAAAGGGGTCGATATTTATGTTCGTCGTTTTAAAAACTGTGGTTTCATTGGTGTTTTGATGTGAAGCTTTGAAGAAAGAATTCTGTTTTTGCTGCACGGTAGAAACAAGGATACACTGGGAGGTGGTTTAGTTTCCTACTGTGACTATTTAGTATTAAGAAGCAAGTGGTCAGCTGATGTCTGATGGATACAGCAAGCTACAGGAGCTGCAGATATTTGCTGAAGAACGTACAGTACTGTATATATATTGTATACTCCTAATAGGTACTGCGGGAGAGGAATCATACATATCATTTATTTTTTCACGTGGACATCAGCTGACACTTTTCATATGTAATCTATGAAATGTGAAAAATTAACTAAGAAAGACAGATCATACGCTTTGTAGGTTTGAATAATTATACAACTTGGGTGCAACAGTCGTGACGAAAGTATTAAAAAACAAAAAAAAACAAAAAAAAAACTAAAATAAATTAACAGGTAGTATATTCTTCTAAAGACAATGTGCTAGAGGTAGACAATGGGCAATCTTTTTTTTTTTTGTGAAAATAAAAATTCAGGATTAAGCTATTAAGATCATTTCTCATAAAAAAAGTGCGAATGCAAAGGTGTGGATTAAGGTGTAGAAAATATAATTGCATTGTAATTCATTTGAAATATTATCGCCTTTTCTTTCGCTCGTAACTCCCAGGTCATAAGGGCATACGTTTCAGACTCAACACTGCATCTGTGAATGAACCTTCTTGCTGTCTAGAGACAATTGCTCAATTATTGCTTACTTCAACTTTAGCTTCACAGCTATATTCTAGCTTCATCTGTTCGAAGTGTCATGGTAAAAAATCTCAATTGAAGTTGACGAACAAGTAATTGGTACATTTCTAACGCTTCAAAAACGTCCACTGCTTCATAGACATCTGAATTAACACGAACTGAATTTCTTTATTTTAGATTTACACGTCAGTTTTTCATAGACGTCAGGGTTCTCAGCAAGACATCAGAAATTAACATTCCATAGTTTTATTAAGAGAAAGAAGTGCGCCATGTCCCGCGTCTCCACAGATGACGCAAGAAACCCCCAGTTGCAAAAATTTGCTTGCACGTTTGAGCCAGGCAACAGGACGCCCCAAGAGACTGAAACTCATCTATGGACGGCGAGAGAGAAAGAGAAAGAACGCAGCTGTGATCAATGCTAAAGATGGCGCCGAGTTTTTTTGATTGAAAACCACAGTACATTTCAGCCGACTCGAAATTCCACGGAATCTCTATGATGACGAATCATTCTCTCGGATGCTGGTGGGATCTGCTTCTTCGTGCGCGGTCGAGGCCTTATATATTTAATATCCATATATGTATGTGTGTGTGTACCATTTAACTATCATGTACTTATTATCACGTAATTACCGAATGCCGCTAGAATCAATAACTCGCTATTTCCCAGCCGTATTCCGCCGATATATTACTACTGACGAACCAATATAATTTAGTTGACGTGTGAGCATCATCAACAGTGCTGTTTTGGCCTTTCTGTGAAGACATTCCGGCAGAATGTCGACGCGGCAGAGAGCGACAGCGGCAGAATGATCGAACTACAACGTCACAGCAACTACAGCTTACTTAAGTAAAACAGCTTGTATAAAAAAACTAAAACTAAAAAGCAGCTTCGATGACTCGTAGAGACCCAACCCAGTACGTTCTCCAATTCCCGTTAGGAAGGAAAAATCATGATATACATCGTTTAATGATAGATCATAACACATGCTTCTTCGTATTTGGGGCTGTTCGGTGTTGCTGGCTACTCCATTCTACTTGACTACTATTTATTTGTTCTATATCTCTCTCTTTTTTTTTTTTTTTTTTTTGTGGTAAGCGTTAACGAACCCTCACTAATACACATAAATATATATATTCTGATACTGCGAAGAAAGTGAGCGTTCAGATGTCATAATACTGATAATGTTTCGTACACCAAAGATTGCTACTAGTCAGCCAAAGAACTTCAAATGAAATGTATAATAGAGTATATATAAATACAGTTATCAATATTGTCTTTGTACAGCACAGCAATATCAAAACAGAATTCCTTAGTCTAAGTGTGTTAATATAAAAAGAAATACATAAATATATATAAATATATATTTTGAAATTTATCTATCAAGACATTTCAGTTTGGTTCTAATGTAGTGATTAGATTCTCGTCAGCTTAAAATCACAGTGAAATTTATTCCGCCATTTTAACTGCAAATATGATAGTGATTGCAGAAACCCTGGATTAGGAACAAAATTATGATTACCTTCCATCGTAATCATTCTGTCACCTTCATCATCCAACTGGATTGATTTATGGGGCGATTAATGATAAAACTACCGAAATTGCGTTATACACCTATATTCAAATAAAAGTACGGATTGGCCAGCGATATTGTTAAATATATATTGTAAACTGATTCAAATAATAGGAACTTGAATGGCCGAGACATTCTCCATCTGACTGAAAACTTGAAGGAAAATTTAGAATTTAGAAGGAAGCAAACTGTCAATTTCAGTTATATAAGAAAAAAATATAGACTGAATCGTATACACTTCGGACCACGCACCTCAAAAAGTATCCACGCATTTCGGGAACTGTCAGTATTAAATAAAAAAAAAAAAAACACAGTTACACTACCCGACGCAGGAACAGACACCAAAGACAAATCATTCTCAAAACGAAATGACGAGCGTCTAACATTAGATTTTAAATTGACGTTTAAGGAAAAAAAAATATAAATAAAAAGATGCTATCTTCCTATGTGTCATTTTGTTTTTCCATCTCTCGATTTTAGAGACAAATAAATCTCCAACAGTTTAACCTACGGTTTTATTATCCTTTCAATTATGCTAAAGATTGTCTGTCACAAAGGGAGTTTAGTATTATTATTATTATTATTAAAACAAACTCTCTTCTGAAACACTAGAGTATCACGAACTTAGCAGGTTTACATAAGTTGTCTATATACGGAAAGGAGAGAAAAGGTAAGACACTACGATACCCTAATCTTAAGTATTGCAGTAAAATATAACAAAAGTACATCTGGAACCTCTTAAATATGTATCGATGCCATAAAATACTGAACTCCCTTACTAAAATTATGCTGATCGAACGATACACCGACAACCAATCCCATGACGTTCCTGGAGGTGATCGCAGATGAGGTTCTCAGAAGAAATGAACACCCACAGAGACAATGCCATAAATTGTTATTCGAATATAAGATTTTAAGTTCTAGGACCTACGAGATCATTATCGCTGGACGAGAAATTGAGATTAAAAGTGTTTGCATTATGAAACATTTGTTAGGAGATGGAGGAAAGTAAGATGGAAGAAAGAGGATATGAACGAAGGTACAGTAAAAGGAATGCAAGGCGTTGCAGCTAAGGATCGAAGGGACCCTGCAAAGACCTTAAGTAGTGCCTACAGTGCGCCACGTGAGGTGCACTGACTGTGCTACCCTCCCTACGGGGACGGCGCTATACAGAACACTGATTACGATGCCAGTCCTGACATAGTTATCTCTTCTTCCTCTGCCTTGGATTACAGATACCTTATTCGTTTAAAGAATTTAAGACACCCGTAATTTCTTAAAGCTTTTGAAAAGCTAAAACCGTAACATAATCAAGAGAAACAGGCAGACACTGAACAAAGGATAGGCCTGTACCGAGGGGGCTCAGGGGGTCGAACGACCCCACCAAAAAAAAAAAAATTTCTGGAAGTCCATATTTTCTATGACTATCCTTCTAATGGACCTGTACATACATAGTAATAAATAACAATCCTTTGTTTTTTGGCAAATTTTTTTATATATAAATTTTGTTATTAAACATTAACATCATTCTTTAGTAGTATGAAATACAAGAGTGATAATAGGAATACTATGATATATACTACCTATATATTCAGTGACATTTATAGAAGAAAAGGTCCAGTTTTGAGAAAAAGACACCCCCATAAAAAAAATCTGTGCGCGGCCCTGCAGGAGAAAGGACTCCTTCGTGAGTTTAAGCTCTATTGACACGATCTCCTAAAATCTTCTCGTCAGCTCATCAAAAACATTCCATTCATTCCATCTCCGGCCCCCTTTTGAACTTTTATCCTCCATTCGACCGTCATCATTCCCCTTTTCAGCAGTCGCTCTTATTATATAGAATCAACTCAATTTTTCTTTATGTAAAGCGACGTCGGAAGGAGAATCCGAGTAATTCATCCGACGGAAAATCCTTTGATGCAGCTCCGACGAGAATAACAAGTGAATGAGGAAAGGAGCCTCCCCTGACACAAGAACAGTCCATCCGAGGATGGACGAAATAATCTCGTAAAAATCCTCGGTAGTTGCTCAAAGGGAGACAGCATTTGGTGCCGAAAGAGGATAGTCAACATCCCAGCCAGGCTTATAGTGCTGTCTTTCCGAGGCCTGATGCGCCTCAGTTACGAGTCTAAAGTACTTGTGGATCTGGGATGTTTCGTTTATAAAATGATCAAGCAATCTTGTAAAAGCAGGAGGAATACGGAATATAGTCACAGAAAAGGATTTAGAGTTGGTAATGTTACTTATGTAGGACGAGGAAGAGTTGGTAATGTTACTTATATAGGACGAGGAAGGGTTGGTAATGTTACTTATATAGGACGAGGAAGAGTTGGTAATGTTACTTATATAGGACGAGGAGAGATTTGGAAAGACCCACTGACGGAGATGGCAGAGAACAGAAGCTTAAGAGTATCGATAGGGAAAAAAGGGCAGATGTATCACCATCAGATATGACAAAAATAGGTCGATCGGATAAGAAACTTACAAATGCAGGAACGCGCGATGCCATAAAGCTTGAGATTTTAGTCGTTTAGTTGTGGTCATACGTAAATGTATTACCAAGATTATCTTTTCATGAAACAAGATTCCCCAGAAGTCCTGGGAACTCTAGACCAGATAAGCGCGTGTAGAATGAATGACTGCTAGTTGATATAACCCTAAGGATTACATATTGATGATTAAAGAGAATACTACGGGTTCAATGTCATTGGAAGTGAGCAATGACCAGGATTTCAAGTACTCCAGACACTCAAAGAATAGCAAAGGCATACGGGGGTGGGGGGGACGGTGTAGAAGAGTTCACCTTCCTTTGGAAGAGGCTACACAAGTGTGAGTTTCCAAGATTCCAAGATGAAGGATAAATAGAAACGTTCCAGATGAAAATCACAGTAGATAAGATTACACAGGTAAGTTCATCTACAAACTCCAGGACTGAGAAACCAGAAGAGGGTGTCATTCCAGCCAATAAGTCCAGAGCAAGTACTTGAGAATCTGAAAGACTTTGTAAGCTGAAAGGATATGGTTTACACGGATATGAG